>NC_067401.1:192841409-192923909 GCF_016432865.1 Antechinus flavipes
TCATTTAAAATCAGACCTGAGTTCTAATCCCATAAATTGTACTTATTGAGTGTCCCTGGTTAACCATTTAGACTCTCTGAGTTTCAGTTATTCTCATCTGTTAAAAAAAAAAAAAATTAGGACTAGGTTTTGTCCCACTCTAAATCTGATCTTATGACCTTACTCTCATAATTCATGATTTTAACCAACATGCAGAATTTGATATCAATCTCTGTTACATTTTTCTCTTCTTGGTTCCACAGAGTTGTTTTTGCCTGTTAAGATCCTCTTTCTGTACCATCACCACCCATAGCTTTATCTTTCTTTCTATTATTTGTGTCCTCTGAAAATCTGATAAGCATTCCTTCTATGTCTTCATTCCAGTCATTGATAAAAAATGGTGAATTGGTCAGGGACAAGAACAAAGGCTTAGACATATCTCTTGAAACCTCCCTCTAACTTGATAACAAGTAATTAATCGACTCCCCTGAGCATTACTGTTCAAACAATTGTAAATCCACCTAATTGTGCTATCATCCAACCTACAGCCACTTAATTTCTTCACAAGCATATTATGAGAGGTTGTTAAATGCTTTCCTAAAATCAAGATATGGCTATTTTTTCTGGCTCACTAGTTTAACCTCTTTACTGCAAAAAAAAAAAAAAAAAAAAAAAAAATAGATTAAGTAATGTAGTTTTATGATAATTTGTCCTGAATGTGAATCAACGCTAGCTCATAGTGATCACCTCTTTCTTTTTTAAATGAACACTTAAAAACAAACCATTCAATTTAAATCAGCTCAACATTTTTTAGTCACCTACTTCTTACATACAGTGTACAACTAGATAGTTTGATGGAAAGAATGCAGGAAGACCTGAATTCAAATCCAGTCTTACACACTTATGTGACCCTGAGCAAGTCCTTTCACCTTGTTTGTCTCAGTTGACAAACTACTCTGGTATCTTTGTCAAGAAAATGAACAACTTACTTACATACAAGAGCCTGTGCTAGTTTTCCAGTGATTTAAAAAAAAAAAAAAAATCCTGCCCTCAATAATCCATTCTAGATCCTTGTGGAGAATTGACTGCAAGTTTACCAGTCTATAATTTCTACTATTTCTTTCAAAAACCAGAAAATTATTTGTCCATCAATTTATTACTATCCATTGGCAATCAGTTTATTGGTCTAATCATCATTTGACAGAATAAAGAGCAGAATTAGAGGACTGAATTATTGTAAGTTTAGAAAGGAAATAAAAAGAAAGGCCCCCAGATTTAGTTCTATGAGGCCATGGAATATTGTCCAGAAAGGAAAGATCTAGGAAAGATACCACAGTGAGGGAGCCCAGAGAACCAGAGAATGATATAAAATGAAAAAACCCATCAGACTGGACTACCATTGGCTTATTATATGAATCTGAGTCAGTATTTCTGGCTACATGCCCCTGGACTAAATTAAGTTCATCCCCGGGAGGTGGGTACTAGCCCTGCCATCCTGTCCCAGAATAACCAAGTTAGAACTACAAGCATTCCATTGATGGTGACCTCAAGGGCTATCAGAATCAAGACTGTGCTAATCCAGTCTCATGCTTTAAGGCCTAATCTGTGAGTTGTTAGAAAGAAGGAAAACAGGCATCAAGGGATGGGGAAGTATATACAATCATTCATGCCTTATCACAGTCACAGTGACTTGTACAAGTATTATAAACACATATCACAATAATAGTTGCAACTCCCAACAACTTTATAAGTAGACAGGACAGCTTCTGTAGCCATTTTATGGATGGGGAAACTGAAGCTCTGAGTAGTGAAGTCACCTAAGCTAGCAAGTGATAGAGTCAAGACTCAAAGCCAGGTCTCCTTTTTAGAAAAAAAATAAATTTCATTGATATCTTTTGTTTTTACATCATCAACATTAGTCCTCCCTCCCCTCTCCTCTCCAAAAGCCATTCCCTGTAAGAACTAATTAAAAAGAGAAGAGGAAAAAAGTTCTGTAAAACAAACCAACAAAACTCAGGTGTTTTGGCTCCTAATCCACCCTATTGCCTCTAGACTCAAAAACAAAAGCTATAAAGAAATTTTTTAAAAGAGCAAATCTGTGATTTCCTTGATAAATGAAACCCAAAGTAGGAAAATTCTCTCTTTTACCTGGCATCTGCTCTACAACATAAAGTCTTCAAGAGTTTGTTGCCTAGCTTACAGAAAGATAAAGTCACACTATCCAAGGCAGAATTTGAACCCAAGGCTGGTTCCCTCTCCACCATACTGTGCCATCTCTCAAACAGATACACAGCAATGTGCAAATAGGATGGACCTAAGTAAAAGAAGCACCCAGATCCCCCCCCCCTCCTAACCAGGCCCCAAATCTCCACCCTATCTTTCCATAAAGTTTGGAATTTCCACTGTTTAGATTAAGGAATTCTCCACAAAAAGCTCCTGTTAAAACGTATACATGTTTCCTGGGAGATGTAACATACTTACCTTTTATTTCCCTTTGAAACAGCAGTATGGGATTCATTAAGCAGATTGGCTGATTGTCAGAAAATAGAGCCAAAACGAGAAGGGGGAGAGGAGGGAAGGAAAGGGAAAGGAAAGAAAGAGGAGGATGGAAGACAGATAAGAGTGGAATGGAGAAAAGAATAGGGAGGGAAGAACAGAGGATAGAAAGAAGGCATGAAAGGGAGGAAAGAGCATTTAAATGCTTACTTTTTGCCGAGCATTGTGTTAAATTCTGGAAATACAAATGGAAAAAATCATCACCTCTCACTGAGGAGCGCACATTCTAATCCCAGGAGATAACACATGGTCTGTTGACCATTTGACTTCAGGGCAGATGGTAAGAGATCTTCACAATTTGGTTCCAGCCTTCCTTTGAATCACAGATTTAGAACAGGAAGGTTTTTACAGCCTATTTAGTCCAATCGCCTCATTCTGTAGCATTCTGTAGCTGAGAAGTAAAGAGGTTAATGAGATTTGTCCAGGATAGCATCTTTTAGAAGTATCTGAGACAAGATTTGAATCTAGGTCTTGACTCCAGGGTGAGAACCCCATCTATTACACTATGCTATCTTTTAAGTCTTTTCTCATGCTAATAGCTACAATTAATATATCACATCCCATCCTTCCTCTGGGTTTTTGTTCATGCTATTCCCTACCCTTGGGCATGAATGTGCCCCCTATAACAGTGAATAATAGAAGTAACAGTGGTTACCCAGAGATGTACTGGGGCCGGCTCAAACCCAGATTTTGAGACCCCAATTATTAAATTTTCGCTGGGAGCATTTGCATCTCAGAAATCAAAAACTTCTCAAGCCAGGGCTTGACTTACTATTCTATCACAGGGCTACCTAGGATTAAGAGAAAATGATAATAACGGTGTTTTAACTTTAAAGTGTGTTGTGCATATATGTTCTTTCCCAGAAAGCCTGTTGTTAAACATTTTCTATACATCTCATAGGTTTCACAAGAGAGCCATCTGATACTATTGGCCTAAGAATGTTTGGCTGATGTCCCAGCCTTGCCTCTTTGCCCTTGTGATCTTGAAAACATTGTTTAACCTTTCTGCGTCTTCTTTATGTGCAAAATGGAAATAATTCCTGGTTATCCTATTCCACATAACTGTTTTGAGGCTCTGATGAGATTAGCCTGAGTTTCACTCTGAGGAATAATTTTCATAAATTAACTACTTGGTGATTTAAGGGATAGGGACTAGAGCTGTGGTTTCACAGATAGAGGAACTCCCAGAGGAGGAAAAGAAATTCCCTCCACCAAAGCAGGTCAACACCTTCTCTGAAACATAAGGAGTAATCTGGAGTGACTGGGCCATTATTACATAGCTAGTATGGCTCACAGGCAACTAAAGATTGAAATCCAGCCTCAAAAATTTGCTCCCCAGATTTCCTCACTTAAATCTGATTCACTTGCAAGTCAAGGCATCACCCTCCTAATGTCATTGGTTCTTTTCTAGAATGAAGGACAAATGATAACAGATGTTTACTAATTGTGCAATTCTGGGCAAGTCACATCACCATTCTTGCCACATCTGTAAAATATCTATATATTCTGTATCTGTATCTGTAAGATAGCTGTAAAATAAACTGGAGAAAGAAAAGGCAAATCACTCCAGTGCCTTTGCCAAGAACACCCCGAAAAAGATCACAATCAGGTAGGTCTTCCTAGTTTCAAGGGTAGTTCTGTATCCACTAGGATATGCTGCTTCTCTATGTGACTTAACATTTCTTTTTAAGATCCAAATCAGAGACATAATTAGCATGGGACAAACAGGGATTTTTCCTAGAGTGATGACAGCTAAGGTAAAAACTATGCTTCTGAGAGGATGAGACAAACAATTTTCTCCCCAGACACTGTCCTTATAGTTCCCCTGTCGCAATCCTGGATCATTACTGCCCTGGACCTTCCCCACCAAGTCCTATTGCTGACTTTCCTTTCTTTTGTTTCCAATCCCCTCAGCCTCCTTAGGATACAGCCACACCACCCACGGTGGAAGGGATCTTATGTGCAGACACAATTCCTTATACTCACCCCAACATCCTCCAATTCAATTTTTTTTTTCCCGGATGACAATAATCCTAGTCACAACTGTGTTACAAACTATTTTCTTCAAGGTTCAAGATGACTTAGAGGGGCTTTATTATAGCATATAAGTATTTAGCAAATAATTCTGCTGCATAGCCTTCAGTCCTATTTTATTCTTTCTTTGCCTATGAATCTACAATTAAAGAAACAATCATTATATTGAAAAGAGCCATATAAATAAAGAGAGATGGTTATTTTTCATCTGTGTGTCTCCCCTCCAGTACCTAGAATAGGGCCTTGCTGTAGCTAATGTCCAATAAATGTTTGCTGAATGAACCCACCACTGAATGAATGAAGGTCCTCATGCTCATTCACATCCTCATCCTGGCCTGGTACACTGGCAGCTGCCTAAGGAAGGGGAAGCAAGTGGCTGACATCCAACCAGGAGAGCCCCTCCCCCACCTTCAGTCCAGTCAAAAGGAGTGTCTGGGCTGCGGGAGAGGGGTTAACCCTAAAATATACAACTGAAGAGGTACGGGGGCTAGAATTAGAATCTAGTCAACTCCCCCATCTGATTTGATCAGGATCTTATTCTTGTTGATCTGATTATATTACAGAGTTATAAGGGGAAAGAGTGAGTCTGGAAGAAGCCTTTGGGAAAGGGGGGTGGTTTGGAGACCATGACTGACATGGGGTGGGTAAGAGCCAGGGTGGAGAGTAACAGTTAATTGGGTTTGTCATAAAGCAAGGGAAACAAGCCCCTGGCAAAGACCTGAATTAGGGAGAAAGGGAAGGAGGGGGGAGAGAGAAGAGAGGGGCAGGGCTGAGGGAACATGGAGGTGGAAAAAGCTATCTCTGAATGGCCACCCTAGGGAGAGTGGGGCCCGTAATTTGTTTTAATAATCCCACTGAACAGGGAGAAAATTAACAAATGAGAAGCCAGCTTGAAATTAATCAAACTTCTCCCTGTCCATTCCCCCACCTTCCCATCTTAATGAAGGTTATTTATCCAGCAAGTGATAAAACACTGAATTAAATTAAATGTGCTTTCTCTTTTTCTCCTGTCCCCAGTGAAGTTAAATGCAGGATTATAGCTCTATAACTGTACTGGGCAGGGACCTCTGTGGTTTCAGCCTGGTTTGTGATGTGCTCAGTGGTGAAAGCCCCCTAATTCACTCTTACTGTAGTCCCATGTTACCCACTCCCTGCCAAAAATATGGGCAACAGTGAATGGAATCAATCTCCTGACAGAATGTTCCCTCTCTCCCAGCTTCATATTTGTTCCAGGGACCCTGACTTTATGGGTCTTTGAAACCTCATGGTCTTAAATAGAGTAGAAGGTGGTAAAATAGGGAAAATAATTTGTTTGTCTTGGTGCCTCTCCATAGGGGCAGATAGAGGAGGGTCACGCCTAGCACCGGCCTGTCTCCTGTGCCTTGTCTCCCACATGTCTCCCTCCGCATCAACCCCCTCCCTGATTGTACAGAAAACATCCTCCTCTGCAAAGCGTCCTCTAGGGACCCAGTTCTCTTAGTTTGAGAACAGAGATTGGGTCACTTTTATCTCTGTATTTCTAGTGCCTAGCACAGTGTTACCTAATATTGCCCAATAAGTTTTTGTTAATTGTTCATTTGAGCTGGCCTGCACACACCTTCCTTCAATTTGATTCAGTTCTGTCCAATTCAACACACATTAATTTATTAAGCACTTACATGTAGGGTAGTAGTCTGAATTTAAGAAGTTCTTAGATGAAAAGCTACAGAGTTTCTGCCCTTGAGGAGCTTCCCATCTACTGTAGAAAGAAGACAAGGAATATGTAGAAATAAATCTAATACAAGCCTAAGTGCATGGTCAAGAAAAAAATAGAGGAATCACAGAGTGTTGTGAAAAGCATTGGGAAGAGGAAGTCATTGCTAAACTCAAATCTGGAAAGGGAAGAGCAGGCTCTGGGAGCAAGATTGCAGATCTTTTGGTAGCTGTCATGACTAAAAGGCTGGGAACACCAAGTGTCATGAGGGCCTGCTCTCTGTTGGGTGACATGAAGTGTGAATGCATTTATTAGGATCAGTCAATCAGTTCTATTCTGTTCACTCTCCTAGGTACCCAATACAATGTTTTACTTAGCCCAGTTTCAATGGACATTAAGAAGTGCCTTCAAGAGTGACTCCAGTGATGAGGATTTCAAGTTTAGCAGAGAACAGATCCCAGGAGAGGCAGATCTTTACATGTCCCTTAAATCGCATTCACCAGCAGCCAACTACCACCCACCATTGAGGACCAAGTCTCCTCTGTCCATGGTTAACCTCCCTTCATAGGAATATCTGTCAGAGGAGCTACAGTGTTCATCAGGGCACAGAAGGTGGCTGGGAGCTCTGTTTAAATGGCAACAGCTTTGACTCCACCCAAGCTGCCAGCCCCTAATAGCAGCTTCCAGCCCAGCACAGTGGTTTGCATGTGTGGGAGGGAGCATGAGTATGTCCACCCCCGGGGGGGAAGACAGCAGGCATAACACATCCGCCACTGAATTATTTATCCCATACATTATTAGTGCACTATAGATAGCAACAGTGTCTCCGGGCTTCAATTAAAACATCAAGAGCACCAATTTTGTCTGTGCGGACACATGCCCAGAACCCACCAAAAGCAGCTGGAGATCTAGGCTGATAGCTTGTTCACCCTCATCCTCAACCCTGCCTTCTTTGGCTGCCTCTGGAAGTCAGATTCTTATTTCAGGACTAAGGAGAGTGATTTGCCATGCTACAGACTCCCAAGGAATCCAGCCAGCTTTGGTCCAGGCCCCAGTTTGGAAAGGAAGGCTATTGGAAGCTCCATCAACCTTTTCAGGATATCAAAGAGGCCACATAGTAAATCGATAGCTTGAAAGAGTGTTCAACTTCCCAAGAGGCCTTGGGACTATGCTTAAGGAATCTTATTTCTCTTACAATCTCTAATCTGAGACTTGGGACACTTGGCTTCTGATCTAATATCTACTAATGATTTGCTGTGACACTTTGGCCCAAAACAAGTGTCACCTCCTCAATGAAGCCTTCTCTGACTGCCCCTAACAAAAATTATCTCTCTATGTTTCTGAATCACTGTCCCTCTATATTTGTTGGTCTCTGTCTTTCTATAGGTAGACAGATGAAGATAAAAATAGACATTTCCTTTAAATTTTCTTTGACATTTTACCTGGATTGATAGAGAAATTAGTGATATAATATATAGCCCTGAAGCCAGTAGGACATACATACATCCAGATGCATGACCTAGAACAAGTCACTTAACACTTAACTTAACCTATCAATACCCCAGGCTCTTCTCAGAGACATAAATACAGAGCAGGTACTGACCTTAATTGGTTTTAAAAAAAAGTCCTTATCCAGGAGTTTCTTAAAATATTGAAATCAGAAGTCCAGTCTCTTTTGTACTTATCTCACTCTCCCCTGGTATAATTTTTGTACTTAACTCTTAAGAGAGTTACTTATATCACTAAGAAGGTAAATGACTTGCCCCAGCTCATAGCTAATGTACATATCAGAGGCAGGACTTAAATTTAGGTCTTCTGAGACCAGTTCTATTTCCACCCATTCATTCATGTCTTGCTCTTAGTCTGTATTTAATACACTTTTTTTGAATTGAGTTAACTTAGGACAAGTCATTTCAGCTTGCTAGATGCTTCAGTTTCTTCATTTATAAAATGTGAACAATAATTCTAGTTCTGTCTACCTTCCAAGGATATAAAAATTAAATGACATTAAAAGTTTGAGAGTTTTTGAAATACCAAAAATGGTACAGATAGGTTTATCACTAATTTATGATTATAATATATAAAATTTTAATTACTAATTAAAATAAATTATACCCTCCATGCTAAATGGAAAACCCTTGATACTAAGTCTCCAATTCAGGATGAGGAAACATGGGAACTGAGAAAGTATAAGAATATCAGAGCTCTTTGAATTCGTAGTATCCAGGTGAGAGCTTCCTCTATTGTAGCATTAGATAAGCCATGTGTCAAATCAGATTTGCAAACTGGAATGACAGCAAGAATGTTCCCAGCCAACTTCCACCACCCAGCTCACCTTTCAGTCCCAAACATGGTAGTGGATGCCACCTTCCCTAATACTCAGAAACTGCAAAGTCTGGAAAGGACCTTAGAGATCATCTAAACCTACCCCTCCATTTACAGAGGAGGAAACTGAGATCCAAAGAGGGAAAATGATATGCCTAAGTATCCTTAGGTCATGGCTGGTCAATACCCAAATAATATAATAGAAGTCCACCTGGTCTAGTCCTCTTCCCCATTCTCTTTTTTGCCCTGTCCACCATCTTTTTTTTTTTCTCCAATTCTTCCTCTTTGCCCAACCCTCATTCAATTTAAATCACTCACATTGGTTTTCAAATATCCATTGGGTTCCTGGAATGATTTAAATCCAAACGGTGAATAAAATATATCCTCCTTTACTCTTCTGATCCCTCTGGTTCAGCCAATCACACCTGTTCTGAGCCCCTTTGTCTCTGGATCCCATTTCTGCCTCCACACTATGCAGTCCAGGACACCTGGTATTGCCTCCCACTTTCCACCTGGCAAGTCCACCTTTCTATCCTCCTCCCTCTTCCCAAAATCACTTAAGCACCTGTTTTTCTCTGGAATTTTGAGCTAATTAAACAGGTACCTCCCACTTCCCACCTCCCAACCCCCTAAGGCATTGCTGTCAAATTACTCTCCCCTTCAGGTAGAAAGCTTCACTTTTTTAAGTAAATAAATACTTCAAACCTTCAAGGATATCTGATTTCACCCGTGTGGGTTCTTCCTCTACATATACAAACTGATTCAGACCACAACCCACCCCACCCCCGCTTCACCTTAGTAGGCAGTCTTCCTGAGTTACTGTGGCCGAAAATAATTCATCACATGCTGTCCAGCCCTCTAGTAATGAGCACTTAGCTGGGCTGGTCTTCCAATGGTCCTACCGCCCATCACTGGCCCAAACTCAAAGGCTTTCAACCTTGTGTTCTACTGGCACAGTCTTTGAGAATCCAGCATCCCCTTCATACTAGCAAAAGACATCAGAGAAAGATTTTAAAGAACCTTAGCCTTTGTCATCCATGTATGTTTACATGGTTTAATACAAATTAATAAGGCTGCAAGAATATGAGCCCACACAAAATGAGTGGAATTCTTTACCAAATAAATATACTAAGACACATATGTGAATTCTTGTGAATCCCTTTGAAAAGTGAGGAATATATTTCCATAAAGCTGCTACTATCAAAAGAGCTTTAAGAACAGTTTGTTCAGAATTGCTCTCAGATTCAGTTTAGAGACTGGTTCAAATCAAACAAGATTATGAGCCTTTTAACTATTAAAGCTTTTTTAATAGTTAAAAACACTGCACCAAAATAATGTAACAATAGCTCACATTCCCTATTTTTGTAAAGTTTACAAAATTCCCTCCTCCACAGAAGTCTTATGAGTTAGGCAGTATATAATTATTATAATTCCCATTTTACAGATGGAAAAAATGAAGTTTGGAGAGTGGAAATGGCTTGTCAGCATCACAAAGTTAGCCAAAAGCCAAAGACTTTGTCAAAGCCAAGACAACCACAGATTCTCTAATCTTATGGCCTTCCACATCACTGTTCTTACCACATTCTTCCTCAGATGTACTTATAATGCTTTCTTTGCACTCTCTTCCCCAGGCTGTGCTGGGGAATGTTACATCTTCTTAGTGGTTCCCCTTTCTCCCAACCTCACATTCCAAAGAGACAAGAGAATCCCATTAGCAGGGACTTAGAATCAGAGAATGTAGAATGTGTGGAGGGTGGGAAGGGGATCTAATTCTCTTAGGTTCCAGAGCAGGAAATAAGGCCTAGAGAAGAAAAATAACTCACCCAAAGTTGAACAGCTAATTAGTTGGCAGAACTAGGAAAACTCAGGGCTCCCATTGATTGCCTTTTCTGTACTACACTGTCCTTAAACACACTCAGGTAGCAAACACCATAAAAAGACTCAGAGCCTGCTACATAGTAGGCATTTAATACTTGTTGATTAGTTGAATCCTTTGTTAAAATCAGAACTAAATCCAATTTTTTTCTCTTTTTAATTGAACTTCATCCCTCACTAAAGCATCCTTCCAATGCTTCATGATGCCCAAGAAAAGAATTCATGCCCTTGAAAACTGGGCTAGGGAGCAGAGATAGAGCAAATCTACTAGGATATAGAAACTTTACAAATCTGTCTTATAAGGACCAGTCCACATACAAAGAGATTCATCACCAAAAGGTTGCCCTCCTCCCCAGGTGATAAATGCTTTCCTTCATAACATTTTACAAAAGCCTGTGTTCTAGGAAGTGGTGTGGTAATCTGCTTTATAATTTATGAAATGCTTAAGAATAGACATTAAACTGTAAATCATACCAAATACCAGTTGTATTCGAGATTTTAAAAATTGTTGGGCTAGGAGATAAGAGAAATTTGGATTCAAATTCCATCTTTAATTGTGTGACTATGGAAAGTTCAGCAACAGTTCTCTAAGCCTCTGTTTCCTTATTTGTAAAATGGGAATATTATTATCCAGCTCACAGAGTTGTGAAAATTATATAATGGAATGTTGGAGGGGATGCGGGAAAACTGGGACACTAATGCATTGTTGGTGGAGTTGTGAACGAATCCAACCATTCTGGAGAGCAATCTGGAATTATGCCCAAAAAATTATCAAATTGTGCATACCCTTTGATCCAGCAGTGTTTCTATTAGGCTTATATCCCAAAGAAATACTAAAGAAGGGAAAGGGACCTGTATGTGCCAAAATGTTTGTAGCAGCCCTATTTGTAGTGGCTAGAAACTGGAAAATGAATGGATGCCCATCAATTGGAGAATGGCTAGGTAAATTGTGGTATATGAATGTTATGGAATATTATTGTTCTGTAAGAAATGACCAGCAGGATGAATACAGAGAGGACTGGCGAGACTTACATGAACTGATGCTAAGTGAAATGAGCAGAACCAGGAGATCATTATACACTTCGACAACGATATTGTATGAGGACATATTTTGATGGGAGTGGATTTCTTTGACAAAGAGACCTAACTAAGTTTCAATTGATAAATGATGGACATAAGCAGCTACACCCAAAGAACGAACACTGGGAAACAAATGTGAACTATCTGCATTTTAGTTTTTTCTTCCCGGGTTATTTATACCTTCTGAATCCAATTCTCCCTATGCAATAAGAGAACTGTTCGCTTCTGCAAACATATATTGCATCTAGGATATACTGCAACATATCCAACGTATAAAGGACTGCTTGCCATCTAGGGGAGGGGGTGGAGGGAGGGAGGGGGAAAAAAATCGGAAAAGAAACGAGTGCAAGGAATAATGTTGTCATTATAAAGTAATCATTAAAAAATAAATAAATATTAAAAAAAAGAAAAAAAAAGAAAATTATATAATGATATATAATTAGCTGTTATTTTTATTCAAATAATACAATTACAAAGTAAATCTTAACCTGGCATAGGAAATGCCCAATAAACAATTTTTTTTAATTTTTATTTTTTATTTTTTATTATAGCTTTTTATTTACAAGATATATGCATGGGTAATTTTTTAGCATTGACAATTGCAAAACCTTTTGTTCCAACTTTTCCCCTCCTTCCCCCTCCCCTTCCCCTAGATGGCAGGTTGACGAATACATGTTAAATATGTTAAAGTATAAGTTAAATACAATATAAGTATACATGTTCATACAGTTATTTGCTGTACAAAAAGAATCGGACTTTGAAATAGTATACAATTAGCCTGTGAAGAAAATCAACAATGTAGGTAGACATAAATAGAGGGATTGGGAATTCTATGTAGTGGTTCATGGTCTTCTCCCAGAGTTTTTTCGCTAGATGTAGCTGGTTCAGTTCATTACTGTTCTATTGGAACTGATTTGGTTCATCTCATTATTGAAGAGGGCCATGTCCATCAGAATTGATCATCATATAGTATTGTTGTTGAAGTATATAATGATCTCCTCATCCTGCTCATTTCACTCAGCATCAGTTCCTGTAAGTCTCTCCAGGCCTTTCTGAAATCTTCCTGCTGGTCATCTCTTACTGAACAATAATATTCCATAATATTCATATGTCACAATTTATTCAGCCATTCTCCAATTGATGGGCATCTACTCAGTTTCCAGTTTCTGGCTACTACAAAGAGAGCTGTCACAAACATTCTTGCACATACTTGCCCTTCTTTAAAATCTCTTTGGGATATAAGCCCAGGAGTAAGCCCAGTAGTAATACTACTAGATCAAAGGGTATGCACAGTTGGGTAACTTTGTGAGCATAGTTCCATATTGCTCTCCAGAATGGCTGGATGTGTTCACAATTCCACCAACAATGTATCAGTGTCCCTGTTTTCCCACATCCCCTCCAACATTCCACATTATCTTTCCCTGTCATTCTAGACAATCGGACAAGTGTGTAGTGATATCTCAGAGTTGTCTTAATTTGCATTTCTCTGATTAATAATGACTTGGAGCATCTTTTCATATGGATAGAAATAGTTTCAATTTCTTCATCTGAGAATTGTCTAGCATTTATCAATTGGAGAATGGCTTGATTTCTTATAAATTAGAGTCAGTTCTCTATATATTTTGGAAATGAGGCCTTTATCAGAACCTTTGACTGTAAAAATGTTTTCCCAGTTTATTGCTTCCCTTCTAATTTTGTCTGCATTAATTTTGTTTGTACAAAAACTTTTCAATTTGATATAATCAAAATTTTCTATTTTGTGATCAATAATGATCTCTAGCTCTTCTTTGGTCATAAATTCCTTCCTCTTCCACAGGTCTGAGAGGTAAACTATCCTATGTTGTTCTAATTTCCAATAAACAATTTTTCAAAGAACTCCTCTATTCAGTCACTGATCAAACTTTTTTTGGATACCTGATGTGTGCACAAAAACTCTTAAGTGCTAGAAGAGAGATGATGTTTAAATAAGACACTATCCCTTATTTCATGGAGCCGAAATCCAGGAATGAATGAATGAATGAATGAAACAGTAAAAAGATAGAATCAAAACAATGAAAAACCTATGAACATAGATAGTAAAGACAGAGATTGGTACAGCCTGAGGATGAGAATGAAAAGATCAAGGAGACCAGCTGACTAGACTAGAAGGTATATGTTGGAAAGGAGAACTAGAAAAAGTCAAACTAGGGAAAATTGAAGACAGGGTCTATGGGGAGTCCTCAGAAATCAAGGACCCATTCAGGTCCTTTTCAACTGCATCAATGCAGCCATAGAAATTACTATTTATCTTTTTAATTTCTCTGCCTTATTGATCCTAATAATAATAGCAACTCATTTATTAAGAGAATTTTAACAAAATGCTTTCCCCCACAACAACTATTCCTCAAAGGAGAGAATGTCAAAAAAAATTTGTTTTTTAACTTTAGTTCTTCCTTTTATCTATACTTGAATTTCATCCGAATAAGGAACTCCAAGTATGGACATTCCTCCTGCAGATGCAGATCAACAAATTGTTTGTAGCTTCTAGTTTTAGCACCTAGATAACTGAGTGGTCAAGTCCTTCACCAGTGGTTACAGGGACCAGCATATGTCAGAGTCAAGATAGGAACTCAAGTTTTCCTAACCCCTAACTTCCTAATTATCACAGTACCTCTTAAAGACAGGTATAAAAATTCCATTTTACAAAAAAGGGAAACAGCTCACCCAGAATCAAGCAGCTAGTCAGAAGTAAGTTTAAACCCAGATTCCTTAACTTTAACATTCTTTCTACCATAAAGCACTGCTTTCAGTATCTTTCTTATCAAGATACCCTACATAATAAGTGAAGAGAACAGGTGGATTGGAGAACAGGGAAAAATAATTGTCTACTATCCAAGCACAGCCTTTGCACATGGTAAGTTTAATAAAGATTTGATGAATGCATGAATGAATGAGACTAGAGCCATAGAAAGATAAGAGACAGGGAATGCCAGATACAGAGTCAGGACCAAGGCCAGGGCTAGCAAAATTCTGCTAGAAAGGTTAACCCTGGTCCCAAGAGCTCCCCAGGCACCCCAGGCTCCAGTTTGGCCAACACTACTTAGAGCAATCAACTGTCACTGACACCAAGGCCCTTCTCAGTCCCTCATCAGACACAATGACAGATCGATGCTGCCCAGGCTCTCCAGTGTCACCTGCACCATAGGAGTGCAGGGACCAAGCTTGTCCCCAGATAACTTTTATGAATATCCCAGAAGTTCAAGCCTAGCTCCTGCAGATAGTGTTAGCCTGTCCTCTTCTAGGAAATGAGTTACATCCCAGGCTCTTCCCTGGGGCTCCCACCTGAAGCTGTAGGGCTTATTCACTAAATTCATCCACAGCTGGAACCAAACTAAGAGGGTCATTATGCAAAGGTCATTGAGGTTCATAATACATCCAAGAGGAAGTCCAGCAGGGAAAGTAATGGGATGTAGTGGAAAGAGCTTCAGACAGGGAATCTAGGGATCTGAGTTCCAGTTCTAGCTCTGGACCAGATTCACAAGGTCTCCTCATTACCAATCTCTTTAACCTACTATTTGAGGCCTTCTGCAGTCTATATCCAAAGTTTCTTTCCAGGTTGATCTCAGCTGCCAATCCAACTCTGGTCAAATAATATTTCTTGCCATAGACACTTGAGCAAAACTGGAGAGCATCCTATGCTCTTATAACTCCATCCTCGTGGTCCTCCCCTGGCTTTTTGTAGTTGGAATGCCTTCTTCATTGACCCAGTATCTTCCTAGCAACATTCTTGCCCATCATTCAAGGTATAATTCAAATGGTATCTCTTCTGGAAAGCCTTCCCAAATTCTTGCACTTGTGGGATGGAAGTGAGTTATTCATTATCTGAGTCCCTGGATTTGGACAGTTTTCATATTTGTCTTACATTCATTTTTATCTATGTAGATACATCATCCCTGGAATTAGACTATAAGTTCTTAGGAGGGCAGGGGTTATGTTTTAGTTATACATAAAACTCAGTACCTTACAGAATGCATAGTGCAAAGCAAATATTCAGAATTAATGAATAAATGGGTTAATTAATTAATTAATTAATGCAACATGAGAATGAGAAGCAATGTGAATGGAAAGATCACTGCATTTAATAGATATAGGCTCAAGACCCAATTCTGATATTAAGTGGGTGACTGACAAAGGATATGAACAGACAATTTTCAGAGGATGAAATTGAAACTATTACCACTCATATGAAAGAGTGTTCCAAATCATTATTGATCAGAGAAATGCAAATTAAGACAACTCTGAGATACCACTACACACCTGTCAGATTGGCTAAGATGACAGGAAAAAATAATGATGAATGTTGGAGGGGATGCGGGAAAACTGGGACACTAATGCATTGTTGGTGGAGTTGTGAACGAATCCAACCATTCTGGAGAGCAATCTGGAATTATGCCCAAAAAGTTATCAAATTGTGCATACCCTTTGATCCAGCAGTGTTTCTATTGGGCTTATATCCCAAAGAAATACTAAAGAAGGGAAAGGGACCTGTATGTGCCAAAATGTTTGTAGCAGCCCTGTTTGTAGTGGCTAGAAACTGGAAAATGAATGGATGCCCATCAATTGGAGAATGGCTGGGTAAATTGTGGTATATGAATGTTATGGAATATTATTGTTCTGTAAGAAATGACCAGCAGGATGAATACAGAGAGGACTGGCGAGACTTACATGAACTGATGCTAAGTGAAATGAGCAGAACCAGGAGATCATTATACACTTCGACAACGATATTGTATGAGGACATATTTTGATGGAAGTGGATTTCTTTGACAAAGAGACCTGAGTTTCAATTGATAAATGACGGACAAAAGCAGCTACACCCAAAGAAAGAACACTGGGAAACGAATGTGAACTATCTGCATTTTTGTTTTTCTTCCCGGGTTATTTATACCTTCTGAATCCAATTCTCCCTGTGCAACAAGAGAACTGTTTGGTTCTGCAAACATATATTGTATCTAGGATATACTGCAACATATCCAACATATAAAGGACTGTTTGCCATCTAGGGGAGGGGGGTGGAGGGAGGGAGGGAAAAAAATCGGAACAGAAACGAGTGTCAATATAAAGTAATTATTAAATAAAAATTAAAATAAATAAATAAATATTTAACAATCAAAAAAAAAAGTGGGTGACTGAGCATATTGCTTTACTCTTTGAGCCTCAGTTTCCCCATCTTTAAAATAAAGGTTAAACCAGATGGTTTTGTTTCTAGAATGCCTTTCATCTCTAAACCACAGGATTCATTGCTATAAGTGGCTTGGTTAAACTGAAAAACAGACTACCTCAAAGAGGAAGGAAGGATGAAGAATTTAAAGTGCTTCCAAGTGGATTGTTTTCTCTGTTTTCACCTGTATTTAATTCTACAGCCCTTTCCAGGCTTCTCTGCTTCATGCCCAGGCTCCTAGTTGACACTTCTCACAATGTCTCAGAGAAGGTAGACCAAAGAGGCAAAATTCCCTGATTTCCACTTAGAATTCCCTCATCTTCCCCCTCTTTCCTTGCCCTTCTCCAGTACTGGGCCTGTGGTTTATTCTGAGCCACTCTCTAGGTCAGGATCTGTTGCTCAATCAGCTTCCCCAAGGCTAGGGCTTCTTAACCAGCTTGGTCTCCCCCTCCTCAGCATCCTTCAGCAAATCCTAACTCTGCTGGATGACAACACCCAAACATGGAGGGAAGAGAGGGCCCACAGTGGAGGGGGAAAAGACTGCTTTACTCTCATTTGGTTTGTTGTACTTTCCTAATTGATTTTGTGTCTGTGTCACCGGGATATGTTACGACCATCTTAGAAAACCACTTAAGCAATTTAAAATAATCAAAGTACTTATAAGGCACTTAACATTTCCTAACACTTCAGGCTTCCCATAAAACCCCCTTCCAGCTGCTAGGACTTCAGCTCTTGGCTGTTACCACAAGAGGAACTCACAGGGCCAGCAGGAACAGATCTGCCTCACTGGTCCCTTCATTGTAGGCCCCTCCCTATGTGGCCTGAGACCCAGTCCTGGTCTTCTCTCCCCATTTCCTCTCTTCTTCTAATCTATTAGCTTCTTTTCTACTCCTTTCATCTCTTCTCCTCTCTTCTCTTTTTTAAAAATTTCCTTCCTTTTTTGAGGCAATCAGAGACAATCTCTCTCTCAAGGAGCTCACATTCCATTAGGGGAGAAAACCTGAAAATAATTATTACAAACAAGATATGGGAGAGACTCATAGAGGAAAGGCACTAGACTTAAAGAGGAACAGAAAAGCCTTCTTACAGAAGGTAGGACTTAAATGCATTCTACAACATTACAAAGGGCAACTAGGTGATGCTATAGTGCATAGGGCACCATGCCTGGAGTGAGCTCAAATGTCTTCAGACACTAGTTGAATGGCTCTGAGCAAATCACTTAACCCTACTTGCCTTAGTTTCCTCATTTGTATAATGAGCTGGAAATGAGAAGGAAATAGTAAATGACTTCAGTATCTCTACCAATAAAACCCCAAACGGGGTCATAAAGAGTTGTAACTGAAAATAATTGAGCAACAAAACAACAACGTGTTCCAGGCATTTTGCTAAGCCACTGTAAATATAAAGAAAGCAAAGAATTTGTGTGCCCCAAGCAGTCTAGGTCTCTAGCTTCAGAAGAGCTCAAGGCAGGGGAGACCATTTACAGATGACTCCACACAAATATACCACGATGCAATACAACCTGCCTCTGATGCTTATTATGTGTGATAAATTCCATGAGCCTCAGTCTCCTCAGCTGTAAAATTACGATATTAGTCTAGATGACTTCTGAGATTCCTTCTGGCTCCACATTTTCCTCTCTGAATGAAGGATTGCAAGCAGCACTCCACTCACATAGCCAATTCAGATTTCTTGCCTTCCACCCCAAGGTGGGGAGCATCATCTGTTGCCCAGAGAGATGGGGCTTAGATGGGGAAAGAAGATCCTTGGCCCTGACCAATGAGGCTGAGATTGCGGTGGGGGGCTGTTGATAGCTGATCAGTTGCCACAATAGTCACACCTCTTGTTTCATATCCCTGGCTACCCACTAAATATTTCTGTGTCCTAATTTTCTCCCAGAGTGATTAAATTCAGAGAACCGAAGTCTATGTGGGTGAGCACCAGGTAGATTTATGTCTATAGGATGTTGTTAGAGTAGGAAATAGCCTCAGAGATCCTGGCTCTGCCACTCACTATCTGTGTGATCCTGGCCAATCACTTTCCTGCATCTCTGTTTCCTAATTTATTTAAAAAAAAAAAAAAGACTTTAAACCATATTACACCTGAGGTCCTTCTTGCTCTAGACCTACTATTCAAAAATCACAGAAGTAGTAGAAATACAATTTAAACTTGGGTTCCCTAACTCCATATGCAAGGCAGAATGTTTAAAAAGCTAAGAAGAAATCCCAACAGAATGCTATAAGGATTCACCTTTTTGAGGAAAGAGAAGAAGAAGAAGAAGAAGAAAGCAGAACTGAAGAAGAGAAATAAGAAAACAGAAGAAACCATTTTAGCTATCTTCAACTAAGTGAAGATCTGTACTGGGGAAAAGAAACATAATTTGGTCTCCTTGATCCCAGGAGGAAGAACTAATCGTGGGGGGAATTTGCAGAAACAGATTTAATGTCAGAGTAATGAATAACTTTCTAACAGAGCTGTCGAAAAGTGGAATGGGCTACTGAAAGAAATAGTAAGCTCCTCATCACTGGAAAGCTTTGAAAAAAAGCTAGAGGACTATTTATTTGGGATGTTATATTGTTGTTCAGTTGCTTTTCAGTCATGTCTGACTCTTCCTGACCACAATGAGGTCAGGAAGAGTCAGACACAATTGAAAAATGGCTGAACAATGCAGCTGTAGGCTATCCTTCTCCATCCCCATTATGAGCTGGAGTAAGGGTGGCTGATAAAAACGGCTTCTTCCCCAGAGAAGACTGTAGTCTTTTCACGAAAGATCCTAGAGACCTTGCCAGAAGCCTAGGGCTGAGGGGGGATAGTGAAGCGATGCCCCTGGGAATTAAGCTTTCATCCTCCTCATTATTGACCTTGCCTGCCTCTATAGTGACAGAGCCAACAAATTACAGGGATCGGGCAGCCCCTCGCTGAGTGTTAGCTGGCGTAATGTAAATCCATCACCCACTAAGTGCCTGTTTAACACTGGAGATAGGAATGACACCAGCAAGGGCAGCAGCAACATGTCTGGCACACAGCTGCTGGTGTCCACCTCCAGGGAGCTTATAAGCATCTCCTTCTCAGCAGAGCCTGCCCCATCACCTTCCCAGAACACTAAGATGAATCTACTTAGAGTGGGGACAGGAGACAAAGGAGGGGAGCTGGGTGGCTGATAGAGCAGAGGATAGAGCTCTGAGTAGCCTGTAGTCAAGAGTTCAAATCCCACCTCAGAGCCTTATCAACTGTGTGACCTTGGGAAAATCATTAACCTTTATCTGCCTCATTCCTCATCTGTAAAATGGGGACATATTGGAGAAGAAAATGCAAATGAAAAGATCAGTGCCAGACAGAAAAATTCAGTTTTCAAATAGAGAAGAGAAGCACAAAAAAAGGTAAATGGGAAAGAAAAACATATATATATGCATATATAATTCAACGAGAGGAAAATGGCAAATTACTCCAGTATCTCTGCCAAGAAAACCACATGCACATAAAGATAGACATGACTGAGCACAACATGAGTAAGGAACAAGCACTAACTGGGGTTGGGACAGAAGAGTGATAAAAGGCAATATTGTTTAATATCACTCTATCTTAGTAGACAGGAGTATGAAATTGAAGTCAGAAAACCTGGGTTCAAATTCTGTTTCAGATACTAGCCATGTGATCTTGGGCCTTAGTTCATCATCAAAGTGAAAACCTGTCCCAGATGGCTTCTAAAGTCCCTTCCAACACAAAAGGGGGAAAAGTGTCTAGTATGAAGTAATATCTGGCCTAACCCTTAAAGGCAGCCTAAAAGGCTACAACAGGAAATGAATAGGTTCCAGGCATGGGGGAGACCACCTATGCAAAAGCCAATTTGTCTGAGACAGCATATTATGGAGAATCATGTGAAATGTCACAAAAGTTATTTTTAAGCAAAATTATATAGGGTTTTAAAAACCAGGCTAGTGTGCAAAAATGTTTATAGCAGCCCTTTTTCTAGGGGCAAGGAACTAGAAATAGAGTGAATGCCCAGCAATTGGAGAATGCCTGAATAAATTTATGGCATATATGTATATAAATGGAATATTATTGTTCTATAAGAAATGATGAGCAAGTTGATTTCAGAAAAGCCTGAAAAGACTCACATGAACTGATGCTAAGTGAAATGAGCAGAACCAAGAGAACATTGTACACAATAACAAGATTATGTGATAATCAATAGTGTCAACAATGACATGATTCAAGGCAATTTCAAATAGACTTGAAATGGAGGAAAGCTATCCCCATCCAGAGAAAGAACTATGAAGACGGGAATGTGGATCAAAACATAGTATTTTCACTTGGTTGTTATTGTTGTTGTTTGCTTGGGTTTTTTTTCCTTTGTGTGTTTTTTCCCTTTTTATCTGATTTTTCTTGCGCAGCATGATGAATATGGAAATATATCTAGAAGAATTGCACATGTTTAACCTATATTGGATTGCTTGCTATCTTAGGAAGAAGAAAGGCATAGATAGAGGGAAGAAAAATTTGGAACACAAGGTTTTACAAAAGTGAATGTTGAAAACTATCTTTGCGTGTATTTGCATGTATTTAGAAAAATAAAATACTATTTAATAAATAAGTTAAGCAGGCTAAAGAGCTGATATTTTCTCCCAAAAGCAATAGAGAGCTTATATCTTAAGAATATTATTTTAACAGCTATTCACAGACTGGATCAAAGATGGAAAATCATGGAGACCAGAAAACCAATAGAAGGCAACTGCAATTGTCCAAGTTAGAGATGACAAAGGCCTGAACAAGAGCAGTGAAGCCATGTGAGTGAAGAGAAGAAGGCAAGTAGAACTACTCAGTTGTCAATGCTTAGCACAAGGACTCACTCACTCATAACTCAGAACTACTCAGTTATCAATGCCTAATAACGCTCTAGTAACTGAATAAAAAAACCAACAGGAAACAGAAATCCAAAGGTGCCTCTCTACTCATTGAGTCAGTGACAGGTCAAAATTTTAACTTAGAACCTTGACTTATTCATTTATTATGAATCAAGCATTTATTAGATGCCAACTGTCTACAACCACCAGATATTGGGGAGTTTCTGGGGAAAAAATTTTACATGCAAGGATTCTGATAAAGGCCTCATTTCTACAATATATAGAGAATTGATTCAAATTTATAAGAATACAAGCTAATCTCCAATTGATAAATGGTCAAAGGATATGAAAAGACAATTTTCAAAAGAAAAATTAAAGCCATTTCTAGTCACTTGAAAAAATGCTCTATATCACTATTGATTACAGAAATGCAAATTAAGACAACTCTGAGATGCTACTACACACCTCTCAGATTAGCTAAGATGACAGGAAAAGATAATGATAAATATTAGAAGGGATATGGAAAAACTGGGACACTAATACATTGTTGGTAGAGTTGTGAACTGATCAGCCATTCTGAAGAGTAATTTGGAACTATGTGCAAAGAGTTATTAAACCACACATTACCCTTTCATCCCATAGTGTCTCTAGTGAGTCTGTATCCTAAAGAGATCATAAAAAATGGAAAAGGACCTACATGTGCAAAAATGTTTGAAATAGCCCTTTTTGTAGTGGCAATGAACTGGGAAAAGGGCAGATGTCCATCAGTTGGGGAATGGCTAAATAAGTTGTGATATATGAATGTTATGGAATATTATTGTTCTATAAGAAATGATCAGCAGTGGAATGGGTTAGATTCACAAGACACAATAGACAATAACAATAGTAATCTAGTGTTTGATAAACCCAAAGACCCCAGCTTCTGGAATAAGAACTCACTATTTGACAAAAATTGTTGGGAAAATTGGAAATTAGTATGGCAGAAAGTAGGCATTAACCCACACCTAACACCCTATACCAAGATAAGGTTGAAATGGGTTCATGATTTAGATATAAAGAGTGATATTATAAGCAAATTAGAAGAACAAAAGATAGTCTACTTCTCAGATCTGTGGAATGGAAAGAATTTGTGGCCAAAGAAGACCTGGAGTATATTATAGAATGCAAAATAAATAATTTTGATTATATTAAATTAAAAAGTCTTTGGAAAAACTAATGCGGACTAGATAAAAAGGAAAGCAATAAATTAGGAAAACATTTTTACATTCAAGTGTTCTGATAAAGACCTCATTTCTAAAATATATAGAGTTAACTTAAATTTATAAGACTTCAAGCCATTCTCCAATTGATAAATGATCAAAAAGGATGTGAACAGACAATTTGTGAATGAAGAAATTTAAACAATTTCTAGTCATATGAAAAAGTATTCTAAATCACTATTGATCAGAGAAATCCAAATTAAGACAGCCCTGAGATGCTACTATACACCTCTCAGATTGGCTAAAATGACAAGAAAAGATAATGATGTAAATTGGAGGGGATGTGGAAAAACTAGGACACTCATATATTGTTGGTGAAGTTTCAACCATTCTGGAGAGCAATTTGAAACAATGCCCAAGGGACTATCAAACTATGCATACCCTTTGATCCAGCAATGTGCCTACTGAGTCTATATCCCAAAAAGATCATAAAGGAGGGAAAGGGACCATATGTGCAAAAAATGTTTGTGGCAGCTCTTTTTAAAGGGGCAAGAAACTAGAAGCTGAGTAGATGCCCATCAGCTGGGAGAATGGCTGAATAAATTATGGTACATGAATGTTACGGAATATTATTGCTCTATAAGCCTGAATATACCAAAATGATTTTAGAGGCCTGAATGGACTTACATGAACTGATGCTAAGTGAAATGGGTAGAATCAGGAGATTATTGTACATAGTAACAGGAAGATTATATAATGATCAATTTTGATAGACATGGCTCTTTTCAAGAATGAGATGATTCAAGCCAGTTGTAATGGTCTTGTGATGGAGAGAACCATCTGTACACAGAGAGAGAATTGTGGGAACTGAATATAAATCATAGCATAATATTTTCACTTTTGTTGTTGTTTACTTGCATTTTGTTTTCTTTCTCACTTTTTTGTTTTTGATCTGATTTTTCTTGTGTAGCACAATTAAATATGGAAATATGTATAGAAGAATTGCACATGTTTAATCTATATTGGATTGCATGCTATCTGGGGGAGGGGAATGGTAAGAAGAACCACTTAAGTTTGCAAGATTTTGCAAGAGTTAATATTGAAAACTATTTTTGCATATACTTCAAAATAAAGAACTATTATAAATAAAACATAGTTTCTTCCCTCATGAAGTTCAGTCGAGTAAAGGGATAAAACAAATTCAGTAAGTATACGAGGGGGGCCAAGATAAAGGTTGAGTGAAGAAAGAGAGAGATTGGCAGAAAATAATAATTGATATTTACATAGTTTCTGAAACCTTGAAATCAAACTTACACACATTATAAAACTTAAAGTCTTACAACAATCTTGAGTTGAGTGACATAGATATTATTATTGTTCCCATTTTACAGATGAGGAAACTGAAACTGAGGGAGGATAAGTTCCAGAAGCAGCATTTGAAGCCTGAACACAAGACTGACATTCTCTGCATTAGGCCACCTGGCTTCTCGGGGAAGACTTTATGGAAGAAGTAGTGAAGTATAATTTTTTTTTTAAACAAACAGGGATAGGCAGTGAAGTTTGGTAGAAAAAGAATCAGACTCAGAATCATAAAGACTTGGGTTCAAATCCCACTTCTGAAACCGAGTGGTTGTATGGCCCTAGACAAGATGTTTAACTTTGCAGCATCCCCCAGGCTGCTCTAAGACCAAAATTGAAGAGCAGCTGCCAATCTGCATTGGCAAATAGAGCTACCTCACTAGGAATTCCTATTTCTAATGGAATCATGTTTCTCCATTAAAAGGAAGAGGAAGAGGAAGGATGCATTTCAAAAGCAAAAGTGAGTACAAATGATACTCCTACATCCTTTAGCCCTTCCCTACATTATAAACTCTCCTCCCTCCCTCTCTTGTCTCTCTCCATCTCTCCTTTCTATTTCTGTGCATTTCTGTCTCTCCTCTCTCTCTCTCTCTCTCTCTCTCTCTCTCTCTCTCTCTCTCTCTCTCTCTCTCTCTCTCTCTCTCTCCCCCTCTCTCTCCCTCTTCCTCTTCCCCTCTGAGACTATTCCATCCTGGTCTCTCTAAGGACAGTATTATACAATGGAAAGAAAACTTGAAATCAGAAGATCAGAACTCAATTCCCAGCTTTGTCATTCATTGCCCACGTGGCCTTGGACAAGCCCTTCCCACTCTCCTACTCTATAAAATAAGAGAGATGGATGAGATCAATTCTAAGTCTTCTTCCAACTCTCACATTCTGTGAGCACTGTCAGTCAATGACTCTTTTGGTATCCCCCCCAACACACACATGATTTTATCTTATTTTATATGTTGTGTTTCTCTTGAACCTTTCTCTGATTACTGAACTTTTCCCCTGGCTCCCCATCTGGGCCAAAAAAGCTCTTTTGAGGATACGACCAGGTCACATAATGAAATAGCTCTCTCCAAAGTATCTGGTGAGTCTTTCCCATCTTCATCCTTCTTATCTTTTCTGTAGTTTTTGTCAATCACCTCCTCCTCCTAATTATTCTCTCCTCCCTTGACTTCAGTGACAATGATCTTTCCTGGCTCTGCTCCCACCTGCCTGACTGCCCCTTCTCATTCTCCTTTACTGGTTCATTGTCCTCCACTGGCCTTAGCATGGAGTATCTAATCAGGGATCTGCTCAGGGGCCTTTTCATTCTACACTCTCTCTCCCTTCAGAATCTCACACATTCCCAAAAGTTCAGTTACTGTCACTGTTGTTCAGTTATTCAGTCATGTATGACTTTTCATTATCCCACAGCCTATAGCACACTAAGACTGTCTGTGAAGTTTTCTTGGCAGAGATAATGAACTGATTTGCCATTTTTTTTCCTCCAGTGGAATGAAGCAAACAAATTTTAAAAGTGACTCAACCAGAGTCAAAAAACTAATAAGAATCTAAGGCCAGATTTGAACTCAGGTTCTTCCTGCCTCCAGACCCAGTGCTTTATCTGCTTGGCCACCTAGCTACCTCTGGTTCAATTATTACTCCCTTGTAGATGATTCACAAGATTCATAGATTTAAAGCTGGAAGGGATTGCAAAAGCTGTATAGTCAATAGAGAGAGTACTGGACTTGGATATAGGAAGATCTGAGTTCAAATATAACCTCAGATCCTTACTAGCTATGTGAACCTAGGTAAGTAACTTAATTCTGATTTCCTCAGTGTCTTCTCTCCCAAACTATTATATCTGTTGTTATTGAGTCATGTCAGTCATGTCCAATTCTTCATGACCCCCCTTGCAATTTTCATGGGAAAGAGACTGAAATACTTTGCAATTTCCTTTCCCAACCCATTTTACAGATGAGGAGACTGAGACAAAAATAGTTACGTGCCTTGCCCAGGATGGTCACACAGATAGTAAATGAAACTCATAAAAATGAGTCTTCCTGACCCCAAGCTCTGCCCTCTATCCACTAGCTGCCCATAGTAGTGCTAGAGTAATCTTAATACATGACTCTAGTCTTGTCCTTTCCTTTCTCAAAAACCTTCAGCAGTTCCCCATTCTCAGTGGATATACTTCTGATTCTCTCCTTCAAGGTCTTCTATAACCTGACTTCAATCTCTCGTCAGTCTAAAATCATACTATTGCCTTCCTATTCTCCCCAAATTCTGGTCATGTTGGATTACTAATCTCCAGCCCTCTGTTCTCCTCCAGTCCTCCTCCATATTTGCTCACATTATCTCCCAATGGACTTCTCCATCCCTCCATTTCAAGCCTCTCTTCCTTCAAGGTCTAAAATAGGTATCCCTTTCCCTGAAAGGACCCTTGTCCAAGAAAAAGGGTTATTTCCCTTCTCAAATTTCCCATAGCTCTTTGATAGCTAAGACTAATCCTTCACACTTACTTTTTCTCTATCTATCTGTTTGATGATGCACTCCTTGAAAGAATCATCCAGTTATTTGTATCATTATCTATTTTCATATCCCTATAGTTTCTTTTTTTTTAATTATTTCTTTTATTTTCAATTAGCAAGCATTCCCCTTCTCTCTTTATCTCCCCCTCCCCAGAATAGTTTCTTAATTTATGTTTGTTAGATTGTTGGATTGAATTCTATTTCTTCCTGTAGCCCACACAAAACTGGACTCAATAAATACCTGCTGATTGATTGATTGAATGACCTACTTATTCAGTCCTGTAGCAGAATGACCTCATCTTTCCTGTGAAAGGTTGGTATATTTTGTCTGCAGTTCTCTGACATATTCTGTAGTCTATTTTTTGTTATTGCTATTTGTGAAGGTCTTGATTTTCTTCCTAGATAGTAAGCTTCCTGAGAGCAAGGACTCCATCCCATCTGCTCCCCTTTCTTTTTATCCCTTTCTATTTCCTGTCTTATTCTCAGGGACAGGGAATCGTGACAAATGGAAAGAAAAAATATCAGATTTGTAGTAAAAACAGACAAAATTATAACCCTGGCTCTATGGTTCTTCAGAGACCTGTGATCCTAGGCAAGTCACCCTGTGAGTGACTCCTCTGACATGGAGATAATACCTGTACTACCTAAGAGTTCTTGAAGAGAGACAGCTAGGTGGTGCAGTGAATAGAGCACTAGCCCTGAAGTCAGAAGGACCTGAGTTCAAATCTGACTTCACACACTTAACACTTCCTAGCTGTGTGACCCTGGGCAAGTCACTTAATCCCATTTGCCTCAGCAAAAAAAAAAGAGTTCTTGAAGCAAAGTACTTTGCCAACTTTAAAGAGCTTTAAAAATGGAAGTTAGTAGAATTTCCCTTCCAAAGACATATTTCTTCCTCATTAGATTGTGATCTGCTTGAAAGGAGGGATTGTATTCTTAGTGCTTAGTGCCCCCCATATAACCTACTATATGCTATATATAAAAGAAAGAAAGAAAGAAAGAAAGAGCGGGAGGGAGGGAGGGAGGGAGGAAGGAAGGCAAGTAAAGGAGCAAATATGTATGGGGAGATAATGTGTATGTATGTGTGTGTGTATATATATACATATATATGCATATGTATACATAAATATATCTATATATAGATATATAGCCTGCTTGGGGGGATGAAAGGAGAAAAAACTATAAAGCAGCAGAAAATAAAAGCAATGAATAAAAAAATTACAAGGAAGTAAAGGAAAAAATGGATACTCATGAATATAATTTCTTCTATTAATATATATACTTTTTTGAAATGGTAATTTGTTATATATTTTGAATCCTCATTGATGTTCTGCTAGGCAAATGACAATGTTCTCTTTTGTTTTATTTTGTTTTGTATTCCTTTTCTATTTTTCTCTTTTTTTTAATAAAGTAAATTTAAAAATAAAAAAGGAAGGAGAAAGGAATGGAGGAAGGAAGAAAAGCAAGAAGGATTTTTATAGGTGATGAGGAATAGTATGAGCAAAGGCAAGGAAGTGGAAAGCAAATGGCCACTTGAGGGACAGAGAATAATTCAATTTGGCTGGAGGAAGGAAGTAATATGAGATAAGCCTGAAAAGACAGGAGTAGCACTATACAGAGCTACACATTGCAGATCAAGGAGTTCGACCTTCATTTTGGAGGTAATCGGGAGCTATTGATAATTTTTGAGCAATAAAATTGCAGTAAAGTTCTGTGTAGAGGCTCCAACATGAAGGGCAGATTGGAAATGAAGAAATTTGAAGCTCGACAATAGCTGTAAAGCTATTTCAAAAGGCCAGGTGGATAGTGATATAACCACCTCTATCAGTATGGCAGAGTGCCTCACAGGCAGAGTAAGTGCTTGTCCATCTGGTATGATTCAAGGACATAAAAACACAATCACATACCCATCCAAAAAATTTTCTCCCACCCAGATATTACAATGCCTGAGGATCCACCATTAGAAATTCATCTCTTCCCGTTTATAATTAACTCATAAAGATATGACTCAAAGTAGATAAAGTCTGAGATTTCTTCCAACTCTGAGCTATATAATTCTGTAACTCCTTCCTTCATGTCAGCCCCTTCCCAGTAAGTCACCAGACTCAGGTACAATCTTGTTACTATCTTTTTTCTGCAGCTCTGATATGAGATATGAAAGAGTCCATTGGAGCTAAAGATGGAGGGGGGGGGGGGGGAGGAGGAAGAAAGAGAAGAGGAGGGAAAGAATTAGAGTGGGAGGAATCAGGCAGTATAGATCCTGCCAGGATATTTTAGTAGTTGTTGTTCAGGTATTTCAGTTGTATTCCACTCTTCATTTTTCAGTTTTCTTGGTAAAGATACTAGAGTGATTTGCTATTTCTTCTTCCAGCTCATTTTATAGATAAGGAACTGACGTAAACAGGGTCACACAGTAGTAAATAATAAGTTTTTAATATGTAGTAGGGAGTGTTTAATTTCTTTCCAAGAGATGGCCTCTGTGTCTTAGGAACACTAGATAGGAATCATCTCTGTTATTTTACTCTTAACAGAGTCCCTACACTCTTATAACATGAAGAGGGTTATTGCACTGCTGGGTTTATACCCCAATGGGCCACCTCTCCTTGCTAAAGAACATAAGTTTTTAGCAGCTCCACATTGTTACCTTGATCCTCATGATGGAATGGGAAGAAGTTTAGGGGAGAAAGAAAGAACTACATCTAAGGTTATTGGCAACTGACCCAGAAATAATTGCCCCCTCAGAAAACTTTGGAAAGAAAGGCCAAAGTCTCCCATCTGTCTCTCTAGAGCATGTTGCTTTTAACTTTGCCAATTTTCCCTTTCTTCCTTGTATCCCCTCATGGGTGGGGAGACTGATTTCCACTCCCTGCCTCTCCCCAGCAGCATCTGAGCTACTGAGTGGCAATGGCAACATTACAGCAACAAGTATTTGTGCTTGCCTAGGTGGTCCTGAGACTGCACCTCAAGTATCTGGTTGTGTCTTCTGTTTTATGTGCACATAAAACACAGGTGACCAAAGAGTGATGCTAGTAGATATATTTACAACTTTGGCTGCTACCTTGTGAGCTCAAGAGGTCTAGAATTACCTAACAAGATGTGCTCCCTTCTTTCTTTCTCAGAAAAGGTGACTACCCACAGGAGAATGAATCAGATTCCTGGTTTGCTAGATAATGTAGCCCTTGGGTTTCTGCTTAGACAGACAGATTCAAAGTGATGAGAAGATTAAGATTGATCCTGTATCGTTTATTGATTGATCCTATTTGCAATTAACTTATTTTGTCTTATAACTGCTTAAGTCATAGTTCTCTACAATTGAACTTAGTTCAGAAATTCAGCTGGTTTGCAATGAGTTAATTTTAGAAATCGAGGTTCTTTGCTAATCACTGATCTATTCTTGCCCCAAGGAATTCAACTGACCTTGGAGAATGCATGTCTAATGTATGTTATCTTTACTCTCCAACCTATACTTCAAGTATGTCAGGTTTGCTTTCCAAAAAATCTGGGCTGCTATCTTACAAGTGGACTCTGAATAGTAAGCATTTCTTAGTTTCATGAGGGAAAGGTTAACCTTACTAGCCCCATTCCCAAACGTCTAGCCAATTATTTTGTTCCCTACACCTCAACTCTGTAATCAATCATGTAGTCCTCAGTTTCATGATGCCATCTACCTTGTTCTGTTCTTTGTACCACATTATGCTCCCCCAAATCTGTCCTTTTGCTTGGAGTCTATGGCATAAATGGAGGCAATCCATTGACCCATTTATTGACAGGCAACATGCCCTTACTAATAAATGTTAACTTGCTCAGAAATTTGCCTCACTTTACCCTTTTATCAATTTTTAATTGAGACAATGAACATGAAATATTTGTTTAGCAGACCCACAGGTCTGCTACCAGGGTAGCCTTTACATCTCCCAGGAATATATAAAATAGATGACAAGTTAATCTATGTTTTCAATATATGTTAATACACAATTAAGAGTCTTTGGTATTTTAAACATTTCTTTTGTCTTGGAGGAATAAATGGCTGTCCTATACCTACTAACTACTAGTTAGTACTTGCCCATTTAGTACTTATTTAGAAGGCACCCTATGCATCCTTTTCAGGAAGACATTGGATATGAACTATATCTAAGTTTAGTTGAACCATATCTCTGTTTAAGAAATTATCCACAGGACTCCAGGAAGAGGGCACAATAAGCTAAAAAGCACAAGAAAACATGTAATTCCCTCTTTTGGGGGGAGGAGTCAAGTTCCCCTAAGACTGAATTTGATATACCTGAACTTAGAGTAAAGACTCCTTGTGAAAAAGAGAATAGCTCTCTAAGTCACAAGTGCAACCTATAATTACATATCAAACTAACAGAAGGCAAATTTAGTGGGAGAAGGATGAAGAAATTAACAGGAGGTTTCAGAAGATCAGGGAAAATTTCAAATAGGGGGCACTTGAGTTGCTTTTGAAAGAAAACTAGTAATTCTCAGTGGCAAAGATGAAGAATATTCCAAGCATGAAGGTAAATTGGTACAAGGACATGAAGGTAAAAAGTGATTAATAGCCAACTTTAGTGTTGCCTCTGAAAGTTTACAAAGCACTTTACACTTATTATTTCATTTCATCTTCACAACAATCCTGGGAAATGAGTGCTATTATCATGCCTTTTTCAAAGAAAAGGAAACTTAAAACTTAAATGACTGCTTGTGGTCATACATCAAGTAAATGTCTAAAGCAAGTTTTGAACTCAGGTTTTCCTGACTCCAGGTCTAGTGCTCTTTCTGAAGCTTTAAGATGCAGCAGTACATGGGAAGAAGAGCAAAATCAATTTAACTGAAAAGGGAAGGGCTTCAGTTGACCCTAAAGCCATACTCAGTCTTACTCGTCAAGGATGAAAAAGAAACCATGCCTAAGAAAGAAGATCCTGATGTTCATGGCAGCCCTCTTTGTAGTGGCCAGAAATTGGAAACTGAGTAGATGACCATCAATTGAAGAATGACTGAATAAACTGTGATATATGAATATTGTGAAATATTATTGTTCAGTAAGAAATGACCAGCAGGATGATTTCAGAAAGGCCTGGAGAGACTTACATGAACTGATGCTGAGTGAAATGAGTAGGACCAGAAGATCATCATATACTTCAACAATACTATATGATGATCAATTCTGATGGACGTGGCATCTTCAGCAATGAGATGAACCAAATCAGTTCCAATAGAGCAGTAATGAATTGAACCAGCTACACCCAATGAAAGAACTCTGGGAGATGACTAAGAACCATTACATAGAATTCCCAATCCCTTTATTTTTGTTCGCCTGAATTTTTCATTTCTTTCACAGGCTAATTGTGCACTATTTCAAAGTCCAATTCTTTTTGAACAGCAAAATAACTGTTTGGACATGTACACATATATTGTATTTAACTTACACTTTAACATATTTAACATGTATTGGTCAACCTGCCATCCAGGGGAGGGGGTGGAGGGAAGGAGGGGAAAAATTGGAACAAAAGGTTTTGCAATTGTCAATGCTGAAAAATTATCCATGTATATATCTTATAAATAAAAAGCTATAATAAAAAATTTTTAAAAGAAAGAAAGAAAGAAGATCCTGGTTTGGATCCATCCCACTACTACCCCAATCACTCCACTAAGACTAGTGCCTGAAGCAATCTTCCACCAGGAAGTCACCAGGATTCCTAGGACCAAGCTACTAGGGCCAGAGCAGGCTCTCCTATTAAATGGTTTAATGAAGGGATATGGCAGAGTTGGAAATGGAAAGGAGTTGTACTGGATGCAGAACAAATGTACATGTCAATAGCTACTTGTTCTCTGTTTGACTCAGTTCTGCTCACTGAAGTCACTGCACACAGAGTATTAAAAGTAGCAATACCACTAACTTAGAAGAATGAGAAAGACAGAAAGAGGGAGGGAAGGAGAGGCAGTCAAATGGATAATCAGACACATAGTGACAGAGAGGAAAATTGAATAAAAGAGAAGGAGAAACAAGACAGACAAAGAGGTGAGAGAGAAAGGAGACAGGTGATAGAAAGCCAGAGGAGAAAGATATGGAAGACAGGAAAGAGAAAAAGAAGAGAAGAGCAAGAGGGAGGGAGGGAAGAAAGGAAAGTAAAGGGGGAACGAAGAAAGGGGAAGGAAAGATGGAAGGAAGGGAGGGAGAGAAGGAAAGAAGGAAAGGGAGGGAAAGAAGAAAGGGAAGAAGAAAGGAAGGAAGAGAGGAAGGGAGGGAGAGAAGGAAGGAAGGAAGGGAGGGAAAGAAGAAAGGGGAAGGAAAGATGGAAGGAAGGGAGGGAGAGAAGGAAGGAAGGAAGGGAGGGAAAGAAGAAAGGGGAAGGAAAGATGGAAGGAAGGGAGGGAGAGAAGGAAAGAAGGAAAGGGAGGGAAAGAAGAAAGGGGAAGGAAAGATGGAAGGAAGGGAGGGAGAAAAGGAGGCAAGGAGAGAGGGAGGGAGGGAAGAAGGAAGGAAGAGAGGATGAGTGGGAGGGAGGAAGGAAGGAAGAAAGGAAGGAAGAATAGAAGGAGGACAGAAGAGCAAAGGAAGATGGAGGGTAGAGGACACAGAAAAAGAGAGAAAAAGAAAGTCCTCTGGAAAAAGTCAGGTACACCTAGAAATTCATAGATTGGTGGGGAGAAGAGAGAAAGGGAGAAAGTAGGAAAAAAAAAAAAAAGGAAGGAGGAAAAGGGAGAATTCAGACAGAGACAGGAGGGAAATAACAGAAATCCCCCTCCAGTTATAGATCACCATGCACAGACACAGCTCAAGGAAGGAAAGGAAAGTATGCATCTCATTACCAATGGTGCTTAGAAGCCCTTGTGTCCAAGCCTCATCCATTACTCTGAGTTTAAAGGTCAATTGGAATATGAAGTGGAATTTGCCTTATTTTTACTTTTAACATATCTGGGTCATAAAAATGCTGGTTTAATAAATTGGAAGGAAAATGGAAAATCATATATCCTATCCCTTGACTAGTAGAGGGAGAATTGGAAGAGTGACTCCTTCATTACATCCTCACATTTCTCACCCCCTCCCAAATCCATATAGCTTCTTGCCATTCTGTGCGCTCCAACAAATTTAGGAATGTCCAAGCTTACTAAATAGAAATATTATTCCTAATTCCCTAGCCCTAGTTCTAGCCCAGAAACCTTAAAAAAAAAAAAAAAAAAAGGAAATTCCCTTCCTGCCTGTCCTCCCAACACACACACACACACACACACACACACACACACACACACACACTCTTATTCATTTAGTTTCTTCACCTGATGTATAAATTCATCAAAATGACTGTTCATGAAAAATACTTCATGATGATTTTGGACTTTGAACTTTGGTCAAAAAAGAACCCTGGAGCTCAGTGTGTTTAAAGGAATGTCCTACCAAATCATTCCCCTAACTTATAAGATATAAAATACTCCCATTTGGAGCTTATGCTCTCTCAAAGGAGATAGGAAAAATGGAAGCAACATCCCAGTGGTGTCAGATCATTTTAACTAGTTGTATCCATACAAAAAAAAAAAAAAAAACAACTTTTTTTTGGAAAGTATTATAAGATTACTACTTCTGTATATGTGGCTGTATTTTGTGACAGGCTTCTACCATAAGGGGATTCCTCTATTGACTCTTGCTTTCCACAACCAGGTTCACAATTCTCTACTCCCCCATCAACAGGGTCAGTCTTAGTCCAGGAACCCAGTTTATTTCTAAGGAAAGGTCAACGTCAGAAACATTGGAGGAAACAACTTCTTAATGAGTTAAGGTGCTGAGAATATCATATGAAACAATGGGAATCAATTCAATTAAAACTTTTATTGCAAAAAGGAGGAAAGAGAGACAAGTAAAGGAAAAGGGGACCCAAAAAATAACTCAGGAATTTACCCTAACAGAGGGGAACTCACAAAAGGGCAGTACTATGTCAGGGGACACAAAGACATAGTTCCATTAAGCAGAAAGGTATCCTGCTACTGGAGGGGAAGAGTGTGTTCCAAAGTGCACTTTTGAGAATAACTCTGATTTGGAATGGCTTCCCTGGAACTGATCAAGTTGTATACTAGAGATCAGGGGAAAATATTATTTTAGGGTTTTTTTAATTAAGGAGAAAAAGCAAATTGGTAGTAGATAAAATATTATTCAAGGCAGCTGTACCAACCTTTGAAAAATTCTGCTTTTAGAATTTTCCATGAATATGTTCTATAAGCTTCCAGCTTCCTTAATGAAAATGTCATAATGACTTAAAGACTATCAGTCTTAATCTTTTTTTTTTCACTGAGGCAATCAGGGTTAAGCGACTTGCCCATGGTCACGCAGCTAGTGTCAAAGTGTCTAAAACTGGATTTTAATTTAGGTCCTCCTGACTCCAGGGTCAGTGCTCTATCCACTGTGCCTCCTAGCTGCCTCAAGCTTAATCTTATAACAATGGTTTCCATGCATATGTTCTATAATTACAGCCTCTCTTACTGGAAGACTATCATGAAGATCTCAAGACCACAAAACCTATTATAACAAGCTCTATACAGAGAGCAATGTGGTTTGGTGGATAGAGTATTGGGCTTGGAGTCAGGAAAGCCTTAGTTCAAATCTGGCCTCAGACACTTACCCTGAGCAAGTCATCACTTACCCCTGGCCATCGTCTAAAACTGAATTCATTATCTTTCTCTCTAAATCTTCCTTCCCCCACATTCTCTGCTATTGTAGCAGATATTGCCTACTCTTCTAGTCCTTCAGGCTCACAACCTAGTCATCCTGACCTTCTCATTCTATACTCAATCTGTTGCCAAGACGTGGACTTGTACCATCTCTGCACCCTCTTCTTTCCTCTGACACTGTTGCCACCACTCTGTATTGAAGCTTCATCACCTCATGCCTGAATCATTGCAAAAGGCTAATGGTGAGTCTTTCTAGCTCCAGTGTCTCCTCATTCCTCATCCATCCTTCATTTAAAGTGATTTTCTTAAAGTTCATGTTTGATCATGTCATCCTCCTACTCAATAGATTCTAGTGGTTCCTATTAACTCCAGGATCAAATATCAAAGTTTTTTATATCCTAACCCCCTCCTACCTTTCCAGTCTTCTTATACCTTATTCCCCAACATGTACTTTTGGATCCAGGGATGCTGGCTTCCTTGTTATCCCAATAACAAGATATTCCATCTCTATGCTCCAGGCATTTCCTATGGCTATCCCTCCTGTCTGAAATATTTCCCCTCCTCATCTCTGCCTATTTTCTTCCCTGGCTTCCATTAAGACTCATCTAAAATTTCGTCTTCTACAAGAAGCCTTCTTCAACCCGTCACAATTCTAGTGCCTTCTCCCTGTTAATTATTTATTTATATTGAGTACAACTTGTTTACACGTATTTCTTTGTTTGCTGTATCCCTTATCAGAAGGAAGCTCCTTCAGGAAGCTGCCTTCTGTCTCTTTTTGCATCCCCAACATTTAGGACAGTGCCTGGAACATAGTAGGTGCTTAATAAGTATTGATTGATAGAGTGATTAAATGCTTAGAAATATGATCTTGTTTCATCTTCACAACAACCTTGAGAAGGTTCATGATTTTTTCCATTCTTTTGGTGTCATCCCCAATGTGAGATATCCTGTAAAATGATCCCTCAGTGTTTTCAAGATTATATCACCTCCAATGTGGATGTGTTCACTGTGTAGTCTGTCTGGTCCAGCTTTTCTCCCCCAATTTTAGTTTAAGTGCTATTTCTATTTCCTCAGTATCTGAAACCAGGGTCTAAATGGTGGCAGTTTCACTGTCATCAACAATGAAAATAGACTTATAGAAATGTTGACAAACGTGTTCCATTTTTCATTTGATCCACAAATACTCACAGGATGATATCGCTCATTTGGGCAACATGACAAGTTTTCTCTAGACTTGTTTTCACTCCTATAGTGCTTGAATTTTATGAAATGATACTTTTCACACTCTTCTAACATCTTATTCCATAGTGTCTTACAAATGAGTTTGCACTTTAAATCAGTGTTGCCCTTGGATGCCACATTTCCCTGCTAGGCAAGGAGACTAAGTGTTCCTAGCTTTTTGTTCAGGGTCTTTAGGCCTCCTTATTGTGGTGACTGTTTTATATTGGTTAAGCTTTCTTAGGAAACATTGATAACCTAGATTATTACGTTTGCCTTTTTTTCTATTTCCCATATTACAGTATCAGCAGCTTATTTGAATACATAAGGTTGAAGCTATTGCAGTTATACATAGGGTCTTCTCATTTTTGTCTTTTGTTCTGATTCAATGTCTAGTTTGGCCTTTGCTCTAACTAGTCAATGGCTTGGCTTCACAAGCAGCTGACTCTGAAATGGCTCTTATGTTCCTATGAGTGGTACTCAGTCATTCAAGAAAAAATAACATATATTAAAGTCTGTAAAGTGATTTCCTCACAACATAGTTTTGAGGCATTTTTATCATCCTTTTACAGGTGAGGAAATTAAAATTCAGAGAGATTGATCTTCCCAAGGCCACTGAGCTAATCAATATCAGAGCTAAGATTTGAAACCAATCTCCAGATTTCAAAACCTCCTTTGGAGCAGCTAGGTGTCACAGTGCACAAAGCTCTGGGCTAAGAGTCAGGAAGACCAGAGTTCTAATGTGGCCTCAGATAATTACTATTTAATCTTACCTGTTGCCAAGACATGTCACTTTTCCAGCACTAAAGTGTCCCCTTCTCTCCTCTGACATCTCTCTTTGTACAAGTCTTCTTCATGTCTGTACTATAAATAACCAGCTCTCTATCCTCTCTGCCAAAAGCATTAAAAACTCTTTAAACATAAGAGTAAGCTTAAATTATTGTTACTATTATTGTTATGATATTGGAAATATATTAGCACTAGATTTGGGAAGCCTTGAATGCCAGGATAACGAAGCTAGATGGTACAGTGGATAATGTTGTACTTTGTTTCAAGTCCTGAGTTTAAATCCTGCCTTAGATACTTACTAGCTATGACATTGTTTACTTAATCTCTTTCAGCCTCAATTTTCTCCTCTGTAAAATAGGGATCATAATGGCATCTAACTCACAGAATTGCTATGAGGATTAAATGAAATATGTAAATACTCACCACTAAATATAGAAATACTACCCACGTAGTACCTAGGGAAACTTTTATATCTCTAAACATTTGCATCAATAAAATAAAGAAAGAGATCAATGAATTTGACATGCAACAAAAAAAAAAATACCTAAAAAAAGAACAAATTTAAAATCTCCAATTAAATGCCAAATTGGAAATCCTGAAAATCAAAGGAGAGATTGATAAATTGAAAGTATAAAAATTATTGAACTAATAATTAAAACTAGAAGCTGGCTTTATGAAAAAAAGTAATAAAATAGATAAACTCTTGGTTAATTTGATTTTAAAAAGGAAAGAAAATCAAGTTACCAACATCAAAAATAAAAAGGTAAATTCACCACTAATGAAGATGAAATGAAGACAATTATTAGTAGCTATTTTGCCCAATCGTATTTCAATAAATCTGACAATCTAAATGAAATAGATGAATATTTACAAGGAGTATTAGCTATTATTATCATTAATCTTGCTGAAGGAACTCACTCCTATCTTAACTAAACTCTAAATAACAGTCCCTGTGAAAAGATTAGAAAAATCACTATCAGGCCCAGGAAAAAACAAAGAAACTTAAGCTTCCTTTGCATAGGGGAAAGGGAGTACTTCTAGTACCCATTTCTCTGAAGGCCACAGAACATTAAAAGCTTAACTCAGGCAGAGCCAGGCTTTTGCCTTCACCCATTTCTATTGCTCCCTTATCTCTATGTAATGCAGTCTTGATCCCAAAGCCAAAGTCTTCTAACCAGTCCATAAAGTGGGAAGTCATCTCACATCTTTTCTAAGAAGCTGAAAACCACTTTTCTACTTTTTGTGAGGCAGACATAGACTAAGGATAAACTATATTCTGGGCCTTCTTTCTCCAATTAAAAGAATATACCAACATCTAATTCTTTGTTTCTCCTACTGAGCTATCACTGTTATCCTATTTCTTGTTTTTCCTTTTGAAATGTTGCACTAAATTGTCATCCCTCTCCCTGTTTCTCTTCCTAAAAATGATACTTCCTTTTATTTCTGTTTCTTTCAATAAAATAAAATTTCCCAATTATTTTATTGGATTTGTTGCTGTTGATGTTATTATTATTGTTCAGTCATTTAGTGTGTCTGACTCATTATGACCCTGTGTATCATACTGTCCATAGAGTTTTCTTGGCAAAGATACTAGAGTGGTCTTCCACTTCCTTCTCCAATGGATTAAAGCCAACATTCTTATTGGTATCATATATTAGCCACCCCACTTTCTCTGTTTCCCCTGATGGAAATAATGCATCTACTAACTATTCCATGTTAAGCATTCCCAAGCACATCTAGACAGAATGGAAGGAAGTAGGGGGATAATGTGCCCTACTTTCTAAAAGTTCTCAGGAACAAAGCACAACAACCCTCAATCACCCTCACTATCTTTCTTTAGATCTAACCTAAATCTCTCACTGTGGTTAAAAAGTTCCCTGAATCATATCTCCCAGTTCCAACAAGCAGCTTTATCCCTTCAATTTAATTCAACTAGCATTTTTCAGCATCTACTATGTACATGGTACTGTATTAGGCCCTTATGTATAGACAAGAAACAAAATATACATGTACACTGAATCCCTTCCTTCAAGAACCTAAACCTAGTCTAAACATTGAATTAGATTAGACTGAAAATAAAATCCAATTTGATTTCTGAGGCTGCCTGAGGCAACATCTTCCTCTCTCTCAGCATGTTATTCCTAGTCCTGTCTTTCTTACACCTTTATAAATGCTCTTTCATTGATTCTTGCCACAGCCTGCAGAACAAGGAGGAACCCAGAGCTGTCAGTCCAATCAATCATCCATTCAACAAGTCTTTATCACCCACCCACCATGGGCCCAGTCATGTCCTAGTTGGAGTAAGAGAATAAAAAAAAAAAAAAAGTATGAGATAATTCCTTTGTATCCTGCATAGATCTAGTTATGTGTCAAACCCTGAAAGTTATCCAGTGTGTGGTGTAAGGCAAAAAATTCTAGAGCAGAACCAGGACAACAATATACACAGTGACCACAATGACATAAAGGAAAACATCACTGAAAGAATTCAGAATTCTGATCAATACCACGAACAGTTATGACTTCAGAGGACAGACAATAAATTGTCTACCTGTCTTTTGGCAAAGAAGTGGTGGACTACGAGAGTAGAATGGGCATAATCAAAGTTTTCATTTATTTTGTTGTATTGAACTTATTTATTGCAATGGGGGACTCTATGAGGGAAAGGAGAAGAAAGAGGAGGAGGAGGAAAAAAGTAGGAAAAGAAAAAGGAGAAAAAAAAAAGTCACTAGGAGATGAAAATGATCTTTTTTTAAAAAAAGGAGCATTAATAAAATATTTTAAAATAAAAATCTCTGTGCCCTGGTCAGACAACCTGGGTATGAATCCTGGCTCCTATAATTACTAGCTATGTAATGATAGGCAAATAAGTCACTTCCTTTTTCTGGGTCTAAGTTTCTTCATCTATAAAATGAAAATATGATATTATATTACTAATTTCACAGGATTGTGGGGAGGAGAATACTTTGTTATTCTGATGTGGCATATGCATAGTGTTGTTCAGTTGTGTCCAAATCAACATGTTCTCAGCACACATGCTAGAATGCTTTGCCATTTCCTTCTCCAACATATCCCCATTTTACAGATGAGGAACTGAGGCAAACAGGGGTTAAATGACTTGCCCAGGGTCATAGAGAACTTAGCGTGTGAGGCTGTATTTGAGGCTGTATTTGAACTATCTTCCTGACTCCAAGCCTGGTATTCCATCCATTGTACCACTTAGCTGCTCCTGATATGTATGTATGTATGTGTACACATATACACACATGTATACATTGTATATGTGCATAGATACATATTATATATATATATATATATATATATATATATATATATATATATCACATTTACCACATTTGCGTGTGGCATATATAGCATATGCATGTGTTATTTTACTTGTATCTATACCTATCTGTAATATAAACACATGTGTTTACATGTATGTGCATGTACATACACACATACCACATAAGGGATACAAAGTAGCCTCTCCCTATACACATAAACCTTTGAAGTTATTAATACAAGTATTATGTATAAGAGTCATTTTTATTGCCTATCAGTTCTTCCACTTATACTTCCCATCATATACCCTATGCTCCATCCCAAACTATTTGTCACACTCTCATACACCCACCATGGTCCTATTCATCTATGTCTACAATGTCACTCCTTTAAATCTCAATTCAGATGTTATCTCCGCATGAAGCCTTCCCTGATTCGGACCATAACCCTCTTTGGACTTTACATTGTACTTTAAAGTTCCTTTATGTACTAATTATGTGTTTTTATTTATTTTATTTTATTATGTGTTTTTATTTGTATATACATATTCTATATGTCACAGGATTCCAGATGTGGAACTTGAGGAGACCTTAGTTGTCATCTAATCTAATCTCCTCCTTTTACAGATGAGGAAACTGAAGTAGCAAATTTCAGAGCTAAGATTTGGAGTCCATAGTTTTTATTCTATTCACTACCTCCGGTATATATTCCTTGCAGTAAAATGTGAGCTCCTTGAGGGGGGGCACTATTAATAAATGTTTATTGATTGATTAGCATATATGGTTTTCTGTGCATATATATAGTAAACTCTAAAATGTATTTCCTTTCATATTGAATGAGATATGTGGAAAGGTTTACTGAAATCGAGGAGGCATGAGAAACCTAAAAAGTATGTTGACTTGGATTCAAAAAGACCTGCATTCAGATCCAGTTTCTGACTCCAGCAGTGTAAACAAGGGCAAATTAAGTTACTTAATCTTTCTGAACCTCAGTTTCCTCATCCATAAAGTGGAGATGATAGTAATATCTGTAGTTAGTCACCATTATTTCAAATAAAGAAAATGAACTCCACAGAGCTTTATTGACTTGCCCAAAAGGTAAATTCACAGAGAAATCATCAGCTTTAGAACCAGAAGAGAATTAGAGGGGCTTCCACTTTGATCCCCTCTCTTCACAGAGGAGGAAACAGAAATCCACTCAACTTCAGTGACTTGTTCATTCAAGGACCATTTGGCAGAGTTCAGGTTCCAGCACAGGTCTTCTGACTGCAAATGCAGTGATTTTTCACTATATGGTAACTGTCTCCTGTCTGTTGTAGGGCCTCTATGTTTGCCCAGAGCTCACTTTAACAGCTTCAAAGAGATTGTTACAGATCATGTTTTAATCCAAGTATTTAAAAACCTCCTTCCTGTTCCAGAAGGAGAATATGGAGAGAGAAGGGAGAAGAGAGGGACAGTAATTAATGAACATTCCCATTTCATAGATGAGAAACCAAATCCCAGAAATTACTCTGCAGAGGAAAGAATAAAGATAGATTCCAAAACCCAGAAGCCAGTTCCATAGATAATGCAACCTCTAGACTCTGTATTCCCCAGGGAAACCATAGACATGTTTTCCCCAAAAATCAGTATTTTCAACATCCCTCCCCAGAGGCTGAAAGATGGTAAGAGAGTTGGCCCCAGTCCAACCAGGTGCTCTGGCCCCAGAAGCAGGCCCAATCTTCTAATGAAGGACCCACTGGGGGTTTCTCCAGAGGCTGCCAAATGCTTCTGCTCCCTTCTTTCCCTTTCAACTTCATGATAATTAGCCTCTATTTGCCAAGCTTGAAACACCCCATTTGTGTGCTTCTGAATTCCCCTTCCGCTTTCATTTCACTCAATTGCTTCTTAGATCAATTTTCCCATTTTCATAGAGAGACAGAGAGTTGGCAATCCCCCAGGCCAGCCTAGGGCACAACACCCCAAGGCATGTGTCTTGAGAATGGAGGGGTTGAAGGGAAGAATCTATACTGATCAGCAGCACAAGAATCCAATTAAAAGCTTAATTCAATGAATATCTCTTAAACACCTGCCCCTTGCTACAAATAAGGCTTAGTGCTAGACTGATGAGAATATAGAGACAAAAAAAAAAAAAAAAGCAATAGCCCTTGCCCCAAAGGAGCTTACATTCTACTAAGGGATACAACAGGTCTACAAGTAATTTCAACAAAAGAAATTTCAAGAGGTAGAAAGTCCTCTTAACCCTCTCTTTGGTAATTTCCTCAACTCCCATGGCTTCAATTATTATTTCCTTATTGATCATTCTCAAACTTACTTCTCTATCCTTAACTTTTCTTGATCTCCAGGCTTACATCTCTAGATGCCCATGGGCATCTTGAATTGGATATCCCATAGATATCTTAAATTCAACAAGTCCAAAACTGAACTCATAATCTTTCCCAAAGCCTTCCCTATTTCTGAACTTCCCTATTTTTGTCAAGGAAACTACCCTTGTGGATCACCTAGCATGGGTCCTCAAATTTTTTAAATAAGGGGCCAGTTCACTGTGCCTCAGACTGTTGGAGGACCGGACTATAGTAAAAACAAAAACTTTGCTTTGTGAGCCTTCAAATAAAGAAATTTTATAGCCCTGGATGAGGGGGATAAACATCCTCAGCTGCCGCATCTGGTCTGCTAGCCGTAGTTTGAGGACCTCTGATAGGCTCTCAAACTCAGAGTCATCCTTGACTCCCTCCTCTCTCATACCCCACATCCAATCTATTACCAAGTCCTGTCAATTTTACTTCATTTCTCATCATCAAATATCTCTCACACATGAGCTCTTCTGTTGACACTATCACCACTCTGCTCAAGCCTTTATTGTCATTGTTGCTGTTGTTTAGTCATGTCCAACTCTTCATGATCTCATACACCATAAAATCTCAGGCTCTCTTATCCTCCACTATTTCTCAAAGTCTCAAAGCTCATGCTCATTGATTCCATACTTATCATCTTACATCTGCACTATTGCAAGAGCATGATGGTTGGTCTCCTGGCCAAGAAAGTCTCTTCCTATTACAATACATCCTTAACCGGGCTATTAAAGTAATCTTCCTAAAGTATAAGTATGACTATGTCATTTCACTATTCAACAAAATCCAGTGGCTTCCCACAACCTCCAGGATCAAATATAAACTCTTCCATTTGGCATTCCAAGTCTTTCATAACCTGGTTGCACCTTTCCTTTCAGTTTTCCTACACCACACATACTACTCTATGCTCCAGTGTCATTGGCCTTATTGTTGTTTCTTAGGATAAGACACAATCTCTGAATCTATGTGTTTTCACAGATTGTTCCCTATTCTTGGAATTTTATCCCTCCTCATTTCTATGTCCTGGCTCCTCTGGCATCCTTCAAGTCCCAGCTAAGTTCTACTTTTCTACAAGAACATCTTTATAATCTAATGCTAGTACCTTCTCTCTGTTGATTATCTCCAATTTATCCCAAAATTCTTATTTAATCTTAATTGCCAAAATGCACTAAGATTTTTTTACTATGGGAAAAATACTTTATTATTTATTGATATTTTTTGAAATTGACTAGAAAGTGTCTAATCTGAAACCATGGATCATGCTAAAATAAGAGACCTCCATGGAAGCCATAGGAATTGTTTTGAGTCCACCCAAAATCACTCAAAAAGCTTGTTTTGGGTACACCTAACAGCTTTAGCATTGTCCAAATTTTATTGAATGTTTATACTTATCAACTGATATACATATCTCAAGCAACTTTTTCCATGTAATTGACCATCCAGCTGCTTCTCCTTATACCCACTTGAACTCTGTATAATGTAAATCTCACAGAGACTCAAGAGAGGAGCCATTCTTTTTTCCAGCTTTCAATTTAATAAAATTCTTTCTAAGAACTTTTTAGGTTTTGGTATTTGTTCTGAACCTACATGAAATACTCCATATATTTTATCAATACATACTTGTATATACATTGTCTTCTCCTATTAGACTAGAAGTTTTTTGTGATTGGGGATTGTCTCTTGCCCTTCTTTATATCCCAACACTTAGCACAGTGCCTAGCATGTAGCTTAACTGCCTGACTAAAACCTTCAGGGATAAGGAAAGCCCTCTTGTAAGAGATGGGCTGGACTTTGAAGGAAGCTAGGGACTCAATCAGCCCAAGGTAAGGAGACAGTATATGCTAGATATAAAAAACCACTAAGACAAAGGTATGGAGGTAGGAAATAGGATGTTCCATTTGGAGAACAACTGGTTGGGGGGGAACTTGCCCAAGTAATAGTAGACTAAAATAAAGTTCTTACCAGATTAAGAATATATATATATATATATATATATATATATATATATATATTACAGATTATAGGAATCCCTAGAAATTATCTGGTATAATCCCTCATTTTCAGATGAGGAGATAGAAGATCTGGGTTTTGATATCAACTCTACTATATGTGTGATCTTGAGCAAATCAGTTCACCAAATGTGAGCTTCAGTTTACATGAAGGGATTTCACCAGATAAATCAGTACCTGTAGCTGGGACTAAATTATTTGGGGGAAAGTAGAACAACTTTCACCTTGAAAGCCATTTCAATAAGTCCAGAGAAAATGGCCCTCATCTCCATAGGACTTGGGGGATAGTCAGGACCTTGGAGAGAAGTGACTAAGTAACAGAATCCTAGAGATAATGAATCACTTGCTTTTAGAAGACTAGAAAGCAAAGCATGTATGGATGAATAACAGGTGTCAGCAATCTAGGTAAAGTCCATTGAGCCCATATTAGTTACAGCTCTGGTTGTGGAGGAAGCCGGAAAGCTCTAAATCATATGATTATGATCCCCAGATCCTCTCTCTAAAGATCCCTGGTTTCTTCCTCTTGACTTTCTGGGTTATCCCAGGGTCTATTCATTCTCATTCCCTATTCCATGTATTCTCTCACTCCAATTTATAAACACTATTTATGGAATCTGACTTGTTGAAATCCTTCTTTGCCAAAGCACTTGGCTTTTAAGCTCTCATATATGGGGCTTCTGAGGGGAGGAGGAAGATGTCATAATAGTAGAAGACAGATAAAAATGATTTATCTCTCTTGTCTAGAGTAGGGCAAATCTAAATCTAGAACCATTCCTGGACAAAACTGTTATGCGGGCTGGTTGGTTGTCTTGACCCAGAGTCTGTACCTTCTGTCTCTTCTCAAGGAACCAGGGCTCATATTCTCTTTTCAGCTCCTTTTTCACCCTAATCACAATCTACTCTCAGGAAAGGAGAACATTAGACTAAGGGATCTGAAAGTGGGGGGCAAAATCTCTTTCCCACTTTTGGCTTCGGTTTCTTCCTCTATGAAATGAAAGAAAGCAAGAGAATGTGGAAAACACAGTGAAAAGAGGCCTGGATTTAGAGTCAGAGAACCAGGATTCAAATCTTGACATAGTCACTTACTTTGTGGGTGATTTGGGACAAGTCCCTTCCCTTTTGGGGAACTCAGTTTCCTCCTCTGTAAAATAAAAGGATTGGAATAACTGACCTCTAAAATTCCTTCCAGCTATAAATGTGGTAGTAAGTAAAGTCTCTTTCCAATTCTGACATTCTATTCCATGTTCCCATAAATTCAGTCACACTAAAGGGAAATCACTGATAACACTAGAAAATATCACCTCTCCTAGGAAGACTTGAATTTTTATAGGATTCAAAGCCTCATTCTAAAGGCATTCTAGACACGAGTCAAGCAGGTGATAAAGATATTTCTTTGGGGAGAAGGAGAAGCCTTCCCATGTCCTTGAAACCCCATTGCTAGTTGTCATTAAATACTTCCCTAACCAGGAAGATGACAAAAGGCTCAAAAATCTAGGCTTAAATGGAATAAATTACCTCCATGGCCATAGAGATCTGGACCTGGAATCAGAAAGACCCCGAGTTCAAATGTGACCTCAAACACTTACTTAGCTATGTGATACTTGACAAGTCACCCAGTTTCTGTTTGCCTCAATTTCCTCAATAAAATGCAAAGACTAATAGCATTTAGCCTTCAGAGTTGTTGTATCAAATGAGATTTTTTTTAAGTTGGGCACATAGGAAGCACTATTGTTTCCTTCTTTCTTTCCCCCCTTTCCTTCTGCCAAATTTCTTCCCAGTATATGGCTCTAATGATGTGTTAGTTACAAACATCTTCCATAACCAAACTTAAGCCCATCAGGATTATATCAACTATACCTGCTATATCTCTCTCTTATCTTTACTTCTTCATCATTTGGCTAAATGACTCAATAGACTCACTCATAATGACCAGGAGTCAGAAGATTTCAGATTCTAATTCACTATGTTGCTTTGGGAACTCACTGTTGCCTGAAGCCTCCATTTCATAGATATGCGGTATCAGAAGAGTTAAAAGGCTATCTAATCATCATAGTGTGGTGGAAACTTGGATTTGAATGCTGGCTCTGTCACAACATGGGTCTTCATCATTCAGTTTCCTCATCTATAGAATGAAGGTGTTGATCTAGATGACCTCTAAAGTTCTTTCCAACTGGATTAGCTATGATCCTGCAACCTTCCCTGTTCCAAAGAGGCCATTCTTTGATATCCTCAAAACCAGGACTTCACTATTCCTAAAACACCCTTCTGGAGAGCTCTAATCCTCAGGAAGTTTTTACCACCTCAAAACAAGCTGGAACCTGCCTCACTGCCTAATATACCTAGTTCTGCCATTGGGGACCCAATAGAACAAGCTTAATCCCTTTTTCACAACAGTCCTTCAAATACTTTCCTCCTCAGTCAAATATAGAGAATGCCCATGTTGCTGTGAGGATTGAATGCAATGATTCAAGTAAAAGCACTTTGAAAAGTACACAACACTGTACAAGTGGGAAGTACAATTTATTATTGTCATCAAATCAACAAATATTCACAGAGCGTCTATGATATGCATGTTATGCGTCAGACGCTATGGGGTATGCAAGAGATGTTAAACAGCTCCCTAAGAAGACTGACAGAATCCATAAAGTGTCTTCATACACTTATATTTGCTCTTAGAATCCAGGTCAGAATTACAAAGGACCTCAAGGGGTCATCTCAGCTGACCCTTCATTTTACTGAAGAGGAAACTGAGGTCCAGAATGGATAGGTGACTTGCCTATAGACAAAATAAGCCAGAATAAGAACCAGGTTTCCTGATGTCCCATCCACAATTCTTTCCACTGAACCATGAGGTTAAACTTGAGAGATCAGACGTATGTGAATGGGGGAAGATGCTGTCATTTTGGGAGCAACATCACACATAAAAAAAAAATTACTGTGAGTCAGTGGGATATAGGAGAAAAAGGTTGGAATCTCCTCATTTACTAAATCTTGGGAGCAGGCAATGTAGTGTGTAATGGAGAGCTCTGGTTCCAGGGTCAAAGGTTTGGGGTTCAAATCCCACCTTTAATACTTACCACCTATTTGTCCTTGAGAATTTACTTCGTTTTCCCAGGAGGGAGATAAAATGAGAAGACTGGACTAGCCTTTAAGTCCCCTATCATTTCTCCTTTGTCCCTTGGGTCATACATAATCTTTCTGAGACTTCATTTCCTCATCTGTGCAATATGGATTGAGAAATCCTGCCTTACCTCCTTGTCCCCCCCACCAACTCCCACCCCACATCAGAGTTGTGATGAGAATTAAATGAGTCCTTGGATGGGAAAATGATTTGTAAAGCTGCCAAGGGCTCCATAAATGTAAGTTATTATTACTGACAATACAAGGCAATATGTGATAAGTTACAATTGTTGCATATTATAATGAATGGGTCTCGCTGCCAACAGCATCTCTTGAAACAGGGATCCAGCTTCCTGGATGAAGTCAACATCCCTTACCTCCCCTTAGTGCCTCTTCCTTTGTCCTGGCTCCTCACCGTCCCCCTCCACTCTTCCTTCCCCTGCTTCACTCCTTTCCCCACTCCTCTCTAGACACTTTGGTTGTCTATCAGTTAAGCAGAATAATTTGCACAGCTGAAATATTGTAACCCTTGAATGTTAAGCCCAGAAGCATAGCACTAAAACAGGAGTTTCGAACCATTTTTATGTCATGGACCCTTTTGATAGCCTGGTGAAATCTATGGATCTCTTCTCAATATGTTTTTAAATGGCATAAAATGAAATACACAGAATTACAAGTGAAACCAATTATATTTAAATAAAGATGTAATTTCTTTTCATCCAAGTTGATTGGCTTCCCGAAATCCATCTGCAGTCCCCTTGAGGGTTTATGAGCCCCAAGTCAGGAACACACCCCCCCCAGCACCACAGAGAGCCAGCCAAACATTTCCCTGGCTTATGTGGCTTCTCAGGCTAGAGAGGAAAACAAAGATCAGAATAGCAGAGATTCTGCCGAACCTCCAGTGTCCTCAAAGGTGTCCTCAAAGCCAAGGCAAAATTATTATATTAACTGAGTATATTTCCTGACCCCTGTGACCCACAATTTTATACCTTCTCTTCTCCTCTGAGATCTGCTCTTTTCCCAACACCTTCTTTCCCCAAGATGAGAGAGTTTAGAATAGAAAGCAACCTTAGAAATCATTAGATTGGGACAGCTATGTGGCACAGTGGACAGAGCACCAGCCCTGAAGTCAGGAAGACCTGAGTTCAAATCTGACCATAGACAATTAACACTTTCCTTGCTGTGTTACCCTGGGCAAGTCACTTAACCCCAATTGCCTCAGCAAAAAAAAAGAAAAAAATCATCTGGTCTTGGAAATCACCCTCTCATTTTGCAAAGAAAGAAACTAAGCCACAGAAACAGGAAGATCACAATGGTATTTAGTGCAGACAAGACCAAGTAATCTCTAGGGTCCTTCCCCACTCTGATATTCTGAATCCATGGCATGATAGCTTTTTCCCAAAAGAGAGCAAGATGGTCTCTCTATGCCACGATCTCAACATAATGTAACAAAGGTTATTTATCCCCCCTAAATTCAGACAGTAATGCTGTGGATCCACCAGAGGCCTACCCTAAGTCATTTCCCAGAATCACCCACCTTAGGAAGCAACAAGGCACCCTGAGGGAGAGATGGAAAGTAGCGTGCGCCGAGCAAGTCAAATCACTCATACCTCCTGCCTGCAAACTCCATGGAGACAGCCCAGGGCCCTGAATGCTTAGAGGTCTGGATACAGAGGAGTCCCATCCCATCCCAGACCATTGGTCCTGCTTCTAGTCCAGCCTTCACAGGCATCTTGAAGGGAGCAAATGGAGAGCAGGCCCCCTCTTCTCTCTACCACTGACCAATGACCACCAATGGGCAAACAGACCCAAGAACCCTCAGAGAAGTGGTGCTAAACCGGGACTGCTTCCACAGCCATCCTAGAGAGAGCAGTACTCGGGGAAAAGTCTCCTGCTCAATTTCTACAAGTGCTGCACACTCCGAAAAGAGAGATTTTGCCACCAAAGTCCTGGGCACAGTTAAGTGGTTTAACATCAGAACCTGATGGGATTTTATTAGTGAAAAAGACACAAAGGAAGGTGGCTTACCACCTGCTTTGGCGCTGTACCCTAAGCACAATGGAGCTTTTCCATCTTACAGCCAAAACCTCCTAAATGCATTTTACAAGGTGAGCTCCTTGAAAACAGAGGCTGTCTTATTTTTCTATTTGTATCTCAAGCACTTAGTGAAGTGTTTTTTTGAGAAGCAAGTGCTTCATAAATACTTTTCTATTCACTGTTAAGGGGAAAGATGATGAAAATAACAGAGAATGAGAATCAGGGGATTTGGTCTTGGTCTTGGCACTGTGAGCCAGGCAAGATCCTTGCCCTTCCTGGCCCTCATGTTCCTTCTTTTATGAATCTTTAAGTTGAGGTAGCTTATCTTAGGACATAAGACCTAGTTTTTCCTCAGTGATCCAGTGTGTATCTTAATACCTACCTTCGAGAACCTTGTTGTTGTTTGTTGTTGTTCATTTATTCATTTCTATTTGTGACCCCATAGGTCATACTGTCCATGAGGTTTTCTTAGCAAAGACACTGGAGTGGGTTGCCATTTCCTTCACCGGGGAATTAAGGCAGACAGCGGTCATATGACTTATCCAGGATCATACAACTTAGTAAATGTCTAAAGTCAGATTTGAACTCAGGACTTTCTGTCTTCAGGTCCAGCATTCTATCCCCTGAGCTGTCTAGCCAGATCTTAGAGACCATGGAATCCAGCCTGCTTACAAGGCTCTTTTATAGGGAAGACACTGTGGCCCAAAGTGGAGAGTGACAGCCTAAGGCCCAGTCAGCTCTTAGCAGAACCTGCCAAAAGCAGGTCTGTTAGGTAAGGGGCTGCAAGGCTGGAGAAAGGAGCAGTATGTGAATAAAGAGTCACAGGTATAGTAGGACAATGTTACCAGAGCCAACCTGATAGAAAAGCATAAGACTAATAGACAAAAGAGAGAGGTATGGAATCCTAGGTCTGCTACTTGACCTACTTCTTTTGCTCTCAGTTTTCTCATCTTTAAAATGTGAGAGTTATTATGCCCAAAAGACTATAAAACTATGTATACCCTTTGATCCAGTAATATCACTACTGGGTCTGTTTCCCAAAGATATCATAAAAGAAGGAAAATGATCCACATGTGCAAGAATGTTTATAGTAGCCCTTTTTTTAGTAGCAAGGAACTGGAAACTGAGTGGATGTCCATCAGCTGGAGAATGGCTGAATAAGTCACTGTATATGAATGTATTGGAATATTATTGTTCTATAAGAAATAATGAGCAGATAGATGATGAACCTGAATTACATGAATTGATGCTGAGTGAAGAGAACCAAGAGAACATTATACACAGTAACAAGATTATGATAATCAATTGTGATGGACTTGGCTCTTCTCAACAATATGGTGATTCAAGGCAAATCTAATAAACTTTAAATGCAAAAGAACATTCGCATTCAGAGAAAGTATGAAGATTAAATGTGGATCAAAGTATGCTTTGATTTTTGTATTTTGTATTTTCACCTTTGTTTGTTTTTTTCCTTATGGTCTGATTTTTCTTGTACAACATGACAAATATGGAAATAGATTTAAAAGAACTGCACATATTTAACCTATATCAGATTGCTTGCTGTCTTAGGGAGGAGAGAGGTAAGGAAAGGAGGAAGAAAAATTTGGGATTCAAAAATGAATGTTGAAAACTATCTTTACATGTGTTTGGAAAAATAAAATACTATTGAGGAGGAAAAAAATCTTTACTTATAATTGAAAAAATAAGATACCATTAAAATAAAACTTAAAAACAGTTTTAATGCAAGAGTTCTTTATCTAAACTCTATGCTGTTTTTTTTTTCCAAGATTCCTCAAAAGTTCTTTGAGGCAATAACTTAACATATGAAGCCTACTAGACTAGAACCTCCCTCAGTACAGGGACTCTGTTTCATTTATCTTTATATTTTCATCTCTCAGACATAGTATTAGCATAGCATAAAAGTCTTTATCAGGAGTTCTTGAGCTAAGGTCTGTGTTTTTTTATTATTTTGATAACTTTTTCAATATAAGTAATTTCCTTATAACCCTATTTGTTTTATTTAATATGTTTAAAAATATTATTCTGAGAGGGGTCCAAAGGCTTCACCAGACTTCCAAAATTCATGATACATACAAAATAAAGTTGAACCCATTAGCTCTGGATGGACATAGCTTATATATGTGTCCAGCACATAGTAGGTGCTTAATAAATGTTTTTTGACAGAATAGGAATGAAGGAAACAGTTGTTTCTTAAGTACCTACTATATTCCAGGCACGGACAGCTAGGTGGTACAGTAGAGCACTGGGCCTAGAGTTGGGAAGATGTGAGTTCAAATCAGAGCTCAGATGCTTCTTACTGTGTGACCCTGGGCAAATCATTTCATCCTGTTTGTCCCAGATTCCTCACCCGTAAAATGAACTCGAGAAGGAAATGACAAATAACTCCAGTATCTTTCCCAAGAAAATCCCAAATGAGAGATATATAATATAATATGTTATATATATGTTATGTAATAATATATACAAAATATATAATAATGTAAAATATAATAATATTTCTCACCCCTTTTTTTAAAGAGGAAATTGAGACTCAGAGATATTAAGTGATTAAGTGTCAAGAGATAAGATTTGAACTCAGGCCCTCTAACCCACTCCTCTCCTACAGTGCCATTCTGTTAAAAAAAAAAAAAAAAAAATGGAGGGGGAGGAGACGGCACCAAATAGCTTCTAAAGTTGCCTCCAAGTCTATGTCCCATTGCAGAGTCACCATAGTTTCAAGGAAAAAAACACTAAATTTAAAACCAAGAGACCTTGATTTGAGACTCAACTCTGCAAGTAGGTGTTATCCAGGTCAACCAGAGCAATCTCTTTGGATTGAATTTTGTTGGTAGTGGTGATATCATTTAAACTATGTCTGACTCTTCGTGAGCCCAGCTGAGTTTCTTGGCAAGGAGACTGCAGGGGTTTGCCATTTCCTTCCCTAGCTTATTTTACAGATGAAAAAACTGAGGCAAACAGAGTAAGGAGAGACTTGCCCAGTGTCACACAGCTGGGAAGTATCTGAGGCCTGATTTGAACTCATCTTCCTGACTCCAGGCCTGGTGTGCTCTATCCACCGCACACCTCGCTGCCTGGACCTCAGTTTACCCAACTAAAATATGAAGAGGGTTACTCTATATGACCTCTAAAATTTCATCCAGCTCTGAATTCTCTGACCCAAGTTGCTTTTTAAACAACCTTTGAAAGTGGCTCGGTATAAAGCAGCTTAGGCTTATAAAGCAGTCTCTGATGAATTCCCCGGGACCAGAAAAGCCCATGTCACATTTAATTTATTTATTTTAACTGGACCTGTGATTTTAGGTGATGTAGAGAACTCCCAGAGAGGAAGATCCTTTTCTCCATGCAAGTTAGCACCTTCTCTAAACTTATAGTCAAACATATATTATATATTATATCAAACATACAGCCCTCATACAGGAGTGTGGCCTGCAACACTCCTAACTAAGGCCTGAGTGATTAAAATGTCATTGGAAATAGTTAACAAAATAAATAAAAATAGAATAAAATATATAAAGTTAATATGTAGTTTTCTAAGTCAATATGTATCCTGAGGGACCATTATGTACGGTTTACTGGACCCATTTCCATTTAAGCTTGCCACACAGCCCACAGCACTGACAGATTAAGTAATTATACAGCCAGTATGTCAGAAGTAACATTTGAATCTAGATCTTTCTGATTTGGAGACCAGCTTTCTATGTTGCTTTTCTCCTGATCCCAAATATTTTGAAAATTCTAGAGGAGAAATTACCCCCCAATTCCTGTTCCTCCTCGTTCTAGACAGGACTTCTCGTGAAAGCCTTTCTAAGCCAAGGTAAGGCCTGTCCCAGGCCTCCAGGCCGTGCTACCTCCAAAAAAGGCCTCCTGGAAGGAAAGAAGCTACTAAATATAATCTGCTTTGCCTCTGGTCCTCACCAGAGGCCTGTCAATCATTCCAGAGTGGGAGAGAATCTCCCTCTCCTCCCCCTGCCATGATCCCCCTCTCAGGGCACTTTCCAGACAAATCAAATGAGCTCTGAAATTAAACTATTAGACACATTCCTCATCAAAGCTCCATCAAGGTGCCTCACTGACTTCCCAACCCCACCTCCCCTTCCAAACATACCCCCCCTCTTCCCTCCCTGCCGGCTCCCTTGCTGAAGCTCAATCTTTTTTGCCTCTCTAAATGGCTTTTCAGTTTCTCGCCTGGCCTCTCATTTCTATTATTTTAATTATTAATAGCCCTCACAACGCTCTCCTGGAGCATTAATGCTTTTAAAAGGAATCCTGGGAGCTCAGACCATCAGCTATCCATCTCTCTCCACCATATTCCCACCTCTCTCTCTCTCTCTCTCTCTCTCTCTCTCTCTCTCTCTCTCTCTCTCTCTCGTTTTCTCTCTCTCTCTCTTTCGCTCTCTCTCTGTCTCTCTCTCTCTCTGTCTCTCTCTGTCTCTCTGTCTCTCTCTTTCTGTCCTTCCCTCTTTATCTCTTCTTCTTCCTCCTCCCCCTTCTCCTTCTTTTCTTCTCCTCCTCCTCCTTCTTTCTTGAGCTCCTCTTCTCTCCCACCTTCATAGATTCAGAGGTCATCTAGCCTGGTTGCTTCCTTTGATAGATGAGAAAACTGAGATTCAGAGTGATTAAGAGACCAGCTCGTAAATTCTTGAGATCATATTCAAATCCAAATCTTCTCTACTCCGGGTTCAATATTCTAACCACTGAGAAATACTGCCTCTCATTCTTCATTCTCTTTGAATTCTCCCTGTCTCATCCCTCTCCAATCCCCTCCCATCTTTCCTATCATCTTCTTTCTACTGACTCCTTCTTTTCTATCGCCTCTTTTTGTTCATCTTTTTATACTTATTCCTTATTCTTAGTCCGTCTTCTCATCTTTGTTTTTCTTTGTCTTGTTTGTTGGTAAGCCCTAGATAGTGTGCGAGTTTTTCTCAAAATTCTAACATTATTCTGTGATTAGAAAATTTATAGGAAGAATAAAGGTAAAAGTTTGCATTTGGTCAGATGATGAGGAAGAGAAGGGTGGAATCAATGCCTCCAGCACCTGCTGCAAGTTCTCACTTATGTCACTATAAGTTACAAAAAGAATTTGTCTCCTGAGTTATCCTACTACCTCCCTATCCTTAAAAAAAAAAAAAAAAAAAAAAGCCCAGAGACTCCAATTCCCCTCTCTCCCCGCCAAAAAAACAGCCCTTTTCACCCCCCAGAAAAAAATGAAAACAATGCATTTTTTAACAAAAGTAGTTTGGCATAACATAAAGAGAAATAAACTTAGTGTCAACAGATTGAGTTCAAATTTCAGGTCTGCCTCTTATTGCCTGTATGATACTAGGTATCTTTTCTGGAAAATTACAATGTCTGGTACATAATACATACTTGATAAATGTTTGTTTTGGGGGGGCAGCGAGATGGAACAGTGGATAGAGCAGAGTTCAAATCCAGCCTCAGGCATTTAATATGTCCAAGCTGTGTGACCCTAGACAAGTCACTTAACCCCAATTGCCTCAGCAAATTTTTTTAAAATTGTTTTTTTTAATTGTGTTAAGAATTGGACATTGAGTCTTAGGGATAAGGAAGAAGAAGAAGGGAGGAAAGGAGAAAATTTAGAACTCAAAAATTTTTTAACGAATGTTTAAAATTGTCTTTACATGTAATTGGAAAAAAATAAAATACTATCAAAAAAAAAAAAGAATTGGATCTTAAGATGTCCATAAATTGGGGCTGAATAAGTTGTGGTATATGATTATGATGGAGTACTGTAAGAAATGACCAGCAGGGAGATTTCACAAAAACATGGGAAGGAAGACCTACATGAACTGAGGCAAAATAAAGGGAGCAGAACCAGGAGAATATTGTACATAGTAAAAACAATATTGTAATGATGATCAACTGGGAAAAATTTAGCTACTCTGATCAACATAATCATCTAAGATAATTCTAAAGGCCTTATAATGAAAAATGCTATCCACTTCCAAAGACAAAACTGATGAATTCTTAGATTGAAGCATATTTTTCTTGCTTTTTTGCAATATAGCTAATATAGAAATATGTTTTGCATGACTTCACATATATAATGGGTTTCATATTGTTTGCCTTCTTAATGGGTAAGGGAAAGAGAGAATTTGGAACTTGAAATTTAAAAAAAATAAATAAATGTCAAGGACACAGTTAGGTGCTGCAGTAGACAGTGCGCCAGCCTTGGAGTCAGAAGGAACTAAGTTCAAATCCAGACTAGACACTTGATCTTGAGCATTTCACTTAGCCCCAATTGCCTTCAAAAATAAGATAAATAACATTTTTAAAGTTCATTGGTTGGTCAGTTGATTGATTAAAATGAGGTGATAAAATTAGCTATCTTCCACAGTCTTAGGAACATGGTTGAACCACTGATAGAGACAGATGCAAGGATCAGAATAATATTTGCTGATATTTATATAAGGCAGCCTTTGCATTATAGATAGAGTGTTAGACTTGGAACTAAGAAGACTGGGGTTCAAGTCTCCCCTCTGAAATTTACTGGCTATGTGACCCTACTCAAGTCACTTAACTGCTTGGTGATCTAGATTATGCATTGGAGAAAATGCTTTCTACTTCATTGGTAGAGGAAGTTTATCATCTGGAAAATCTCTATGCTAGTGAAATCACAAACTTAGTCCCTAAACTAACACTTTGATGTTTATAAAGTACATATTATCTCAACTCACCATATCCCTGTGAAGAAGGTGCCAGTATTCCCTTTATACAGATAAGAAAACTGAGGTCAGAAAAATGACTTGTACAACCTCACAGTTGGCAAATATCTAAGCCATTTGAACTCAAGTCTTCCTGGCTCCAAATTCAGCAGTCTATCTCCTGACCCAATCTGACTTTATACCCTTCTTTAAAGAGGTAGGAGGTTGGAAGTTCAAAACCCTGCATATCCTGTTAGATTCAGCTAATAAGTTGGTTGATTTTGCTGAGCCTCTTTTTTTCCCTCTGTTCTTAACAGGAGATGGCTCTCTGGGTAAAAGAGTTGGGAGGGATATATTTGGAAATGTAAGTGATGTAAAAATGAAATCTATTAATAAAAAAATTTTAATTAAAAAAGAAGAAGTTTAAAGCCTGAGGTTAGGACAAAGAACTCTTGGGAAATTCTCACATACACAACAGCCCCCAGGAGAGGTTAGCATAGACATCAGAACTCCAGACTTGAAAAACATTAACACTATTTGTAAAATGACTTACCCATACATAGATGGGTTTTTAGGAAGCAATTCAGTCACTGAAAAACTGGCCATATAGTTATTCTGCCTTCCTGGGATATCATCTCTTTCTTCAACAACTACCACTCTCATCACCCCCATAAGTATCTTGTAGTCATAGTGACTAAAGAGACATAGAGACAGAATTATCAAGCCAGATCTCAGCTCCCCTTCAGGATGAAGCAACAGAGGCAAAGAGTAATCAACCCAAAGTTTCTCAGTATTCAGAATGCACCAAGTGCTACCCCTCATCAAGCAGTACAAATGCCCTACTCTATCAAGCTCATTGAAACTTGAAAATTAAGAAAACTCATCCCACAAGAACCAAAAAGGCATTGGAAAGAGCCCCAGACAGGAAGATGTCACTCTCTTTGTTCAATAAGCTCCAGTGGCTCCCTATCACCTCCATGATCAAATATCAAATCTATTTGATACTTAACACTGCGTAGACCTACGCTTTCCTAACTTTCCAATCTTCCATATTTTTCTACCCTCCACACAGTACAATCCAACAAGACTGGCCCACTTCCTGTAGGATGCTCCATTTCTCGTTTTCAAGCTTTTTCCCTGGAGGTTCCTTGGGTCTGGAATACTTTCCCTATTCACATTACCTCTCTTGACATGGTTTTTTGCCATCTTCAGGAGACCTTCCCAATCCCTTCTCACCCCCAACCATTTGATACTTTCACCAGTTTTTTACAAATTGGCATAATTTGATAATTTTATTAATAATTAGATGCCTGCTTCTCCGTGCCTTGTTTTGTAGTATGTGGTTGTGTGTGTAAGGGAGTACAGGAGCAGGAGGATGGGTTTATTTGGGGCAATCATGGCAAGAAGAGCTCCAAATAATCCCACATTCCCTCCTCATTTTCCCTGGGAAGTGGCCCCAGTTTGTCCCAAGAGAGAAATTTCAGGCCTCACTTTCCTTCTACTTATTATTTTATGTTTGCCTGCAATGTAAACTTCTGATGGGTAGGGACTGTTTTTATGATTTTGCCTTTCTTGGTATCCCCAGGATTGGCAACATGATTGATAATGGTAAGAGCTTAATAAATGTTTGTGGATTGATTGATTGATTACTAAAAGCAAAAGCAAAAAGAAATAATTCTTTCCATAACACAGTACATCTAACTTTTGTTTCTCTCTACATCTAAAATACATTTAAAATACCCAACAATTTTTGTAATAAAATGTTGCGCAAATCAGTCAAATACAATGCTAGCAGGGCAGCTAATGAAAGAGGTCTGGGCCTGAAATCCAGAGGATTTACTTTCCTGAGTGAGTCCTTCTGCCAAGAAATCCCCAATAAAGAGTCGGACTGGACTTGAGAACATCAAAACCATCAGAAGGCCTGAGTCATGCATACCTCTGGACCTCATTTTTGCCACCTCTAAAGCAAAAGGTTGAGTCTTGGGACGGCCACATCTATGATTGCATTCCGTACAAAGAAGTTCTGATAAAGGATCTCCCTATACCTTCGTGAATTAGCTCTTGTCTTGGAGTTTATAGTGTTGGAGAGCTCCCTGAGACACTGAAAAGTGGGAAGGAGGTACATAGCCAGGATGCATTAGATGTAGAATTTGAACACAGCTCTTGCTGACTCTAAGGCTCTGTCTTTATACTCTAAGCCTTAATGCCTCTCACAGTGAAGAGGCTGAAGTACATAATGGCTGAGGCTCTTTCCAATCCTACAATAATGTGAAATATGATATGATTGATATGATAGCATATCACATATGAGATACATGTCTAGCTTCCTTTCTGTCATTTGACATCTTACTTCCCATCCCCCTCCAAACCAAGCCCAAGTCAACAAGCATTTATTCTGAGCCTACAATGTGCCAGACTTCCTGCAGAAGGTAGGATTTCCTCACTAATTCTCCTGCCACATGATATTAGCTACAGAAATGGGATCCAGAGAAAGTAGCTATGTAAGGAACTCCCCCTCCGAAAGCTTCACTGTCTCACCATCACTACTGCTTCTCTCAAAGAGCCAATTCTTCTTCTACTCCAGACCTGATTCTCAGGCTGTCCAGAAAAGGCCTGCTCTTTCCCTGAAAAACCATCTCTCTCCTGGGCCCACTTCCCTAAGGAAATGAGAAGGAAATATGGGGGCCAGGGCTGTCTCTCCCATGACTGCCACAAACAAAACCCATCCTCCTGCTCCTGCACGCTCTCACACACACAAGCACACACACTGCAAAACAAGGCACAGAGAAGCAGCACATAATTATTGGTAAAATGCTTGTAATGTTGTTTTTTTTTTTTCCTTTCTCCACTCGGTAGCTTTCAGTAGTAGTAGCAGCTTAGCGAAGCACTTGGCTCCGATTGAATTGCAAATCAGCAGCTCTTGCCCCAGGAAGAAGGAAAGGAAACAAGGGGAAAGGGGGAGGGGAGAGAAGAGAAGGAAAAAGGAGGAGGATGGGAGACAGGTAAGAAGGAAAGGGAGAAAAGAATAGGCAGGGAAAGAGAGGGAGGAAGGAAGGAAGGAAGGAAGGAAGGAAGGAAGGAAGGAAGGAAGGAAGGAAGGAAGGAAGGAAGGGAGGAAGGAAGAAGGAAAGAAGGAAGGAAGGAAGGAAGGAGGAAGGAGGGAGGGAGGAGGAAGGAGGGAGGGAGGGAGGGAGGAAGGAAGAAGGAAAGAAGGAAGGAAGGAAGGAAGGAAGGAAGGAAGAAGGAAGGAAGGAAGGAAGGAAGGAGGAAGGAGGAAGGAAGGAAGGAAGGAAGGAAGGAAGGAGGAAGGAGGGAGGGAGGAAGGAGGAGGAAGGAAGGAAGGAAGGAAGGAAGGAAGGAAGGAAGGAGGAAGAAGGAAGGAAGGAAGGAGGAAGGAAGGAGGGAGAGAGGGAGGAGGGAGGGAGGAGGAGGGAGGGAGGAAGGAGGATGGAAGGAAGGGAGGAAGGAAGGAGAAAGGGAAGGAGGGAGGAAGGGAGGAAGAGAGAGAAAGGAGGGAGGGAACAGAAGAAAAGAAAGAGGGGAGGGAAAGGGGAAGGGAAAAGAGGAAGAGGAGACTAGGAAACAGATAAAAAAGAAAAGAAGAGGGAGAGAGGGAGGGGAGAGAGGGAAGGGAAGGAAAAGAAAAGAGGAGGGAAATGAGAGACCAGTAAGAAGGGAAGGGAAAAAGAGAAAAGAAGGGAGGAAGGTCATAATAAATGGAAGAGAAAGAAGGCAAGAAAAGGGACAAGTAGAGGAAAAGAAATGAGGGAAGGGGAGAAAGGAAAGAAGGAAAAAGAAGAGAAAGGAGGAAAAGAAAGAATAAGGAAAAGAAAAAAGAACCAAGAATGGAAGCACTGTTCAGTAGCTAAAGACTAGTGATATAAAATAAAGATCTTGGTTTTTTCTACCATACCCTCACTAGTAGTCTTTATGGGATTGGAGGAGAATCTCCAGCTCTCCCTCTAGAAACAAGAGGAGAAAGGGGAGAAGCAACACATCGTTTGGAGGCTCCAGCACCAGGAGCACACTCACCTTGAAGAGGCGAAGGATGTTGGCCACCATGATGGAGACTGAACTGCCCGATGCCCCAATGACGCCCACCACACGCTCTGGCTTGGTGATGATGGGTGGGCCTCCATTGACACAACGCACCTCAGTGCCGTCCTTTTCGATCAAGGCCTGCACAAAAGTCAGTGACTGCTCTAGAGCATGGGTATCCCTGGAGCAGGTGTCCAGGATGCGGGCACCCAGTGTGATATTAGGCAGCAGGTCAGGATCATTATTGATCCGGTCGAGTGCAAACAGCATGGCCTCCAACCGGTGGATACCTTTCTCTTTCTTAAGCTCCCCACAGGCTTTACCTTCAGAACCCCTTCCGTGAACTGGGAATAGGCCCCCGAGAGTGATGTCCCCATCAATCCGGATAGAGTTCATGTGGGGGTGACCCTGGCCTCTGGGTTTGCCCAGGGAAGGGGTTACCCAAAAAAAGCACAGGCTGAGAAACAGCAGAAGAGGCAGCCGCTGCAGGCACCAGCAGCCTCGGCTCTTCCTAGTCATCGCCAAAGGACAGAAAGGGAAGGAAAGTCCTAGAGACCCATGAACAGCAGACAGAAACTCCTGGCCTTAGCGAGGTCCTGTAGCATGGGCTTCTGCTCCAGGTTCCCCCAAGGTTCTCACAGGGATCAGGTTAGGAGCAAAGCTTTGGGGAGTTCCCATGAGATCCAAGGTGCCAGACCATGATGTCTTGTTCTCATGGACACTAGGAAGGCTGTCCCAAGGATGAAACTCAATGACTCCAGGAGATTCCACGATCCATGCCCGGGGAGTTGCCAGCAGCCAAAGGGATATCAGACAGCAGGAGGTCTACGTTTCATAGGATTCACAGGTCCTGATGGATGGTCCTTCAATTGGTCACTGCAGAGAGAGACATGAAGGCTGTTGGCTTTTCATAATGTGGTGTTAAGAAGAAAGTCGTTCTGTTCTTCCAGCCTTAGAAAGTAGAACTAATGAGAGGAAAGGAGGAAGAGAGAGAGAGAGAGAGAGAGAGAGAGAGAGAGAGAGAGAGAGAGAGAGAGAGAGAATGTGAAACAAAACCCCACAGAGGACATTAACTATTCTGATCTCTGCCAGAGAGATGGAGATGCCAGAGGTTATCGCCAAAGGCTTTGCAAATCTCCAGAATTTGATTTATTTCCAGCTATCCTACTCTAGAGACAATATTAAATAGAAACCCAGCCCTCTGGAAGACAACTGAAGCTCTCCTTTTCCCATCTACACCCCAAAGCATCCATAAGGGAGATGCCTGTGTCCTCCAGGGCCCGGCACGCTATGGCCAGAAACAGCTGTGGGATGCCCATCACTCTAAGCAACACACAAATACACACACGGCTTCCCTTGCTTCAGGGCCCTTCACAAATGCTTGCTCACAATAAATCAGGGTGTGTGAGACACCAATCCCTGGCTGGTAATCCCCGAAGAAACCAGAGCTCCTCACTCCATTGCCCAGTGGCTACTTTATATCTCTCTCCTGTCAATCAACAAATGTTTCCTAAGTACCTACAAGGTACCAATCACTCCTTACTAGGAACTAGATACTAGGGATGGGGAGATGGGAGTAGAGAGGGTCAGAAGTGACTAGAGGTAAAGACATAAAGACATGATGTCTATATAAATGTTTCATTCGTTCATTCGTAGTGAAAGAAGCACTGGCCCTGGAAACTGTACTGGATATAAATAAATCCCAGCTTAGCTACTGACTGTACCTATGTGGACCATAAACAAGTCAGCATCTCTCCGGATCTCACTTCTTCATCTATTAAAAGAAGAGATTGACCTAGATGATCTCCAAGATCTCTTCCAGTTCTGTATCTTATAATTGTAAAAATTGGGCCCAATCCCTGACTCCAAGAAGTTTACAACTTTGTAGGCGAGGTGAGACTTATATTCAAATAAGACAATTAAATAGCAGTACAAGGCAGTATATAATTAAGGGCTAAAATGTGCAGTTAAGACCATTAGCACTTCAGGATTTAATAATAACACCTCTCATTTAAGGAGTAGTGCTACAATCTCATTTGATCCTTAACCCTTTGGGATACAGAATGAAAGTATTATGAATCTCCATTTTATAGAGGGAAAAGCTGAGACCTAAACAGGGAACTAAATTGACTTCTGACTCTCAGCATAAGGCTCTATTTGCTCTCCTGAGGTATGTCCAAATCACACCTGGACAACTCATAGATTAAAAAAAAAAAAGAAATGAGCTGGGACCATCCAGTCTCCCTGGAATTTTTTTCCCAAGAGATAGGAAAGTTTCCCCTCTTCTTCCCTTCTCCTCTCTAACCCTAGGGTTGCCCAGTATCCCCAGGTGAGATGACCAGGTGATGATGTCTCACTTAAGGAAAGAGACCATGGCTGCCTCCTCTTTTTGGTCTTTCTGTCCTAGATTAGAGCTCAGGTTACCACTCCCACTGCTGTCTATTATTATTATCAATGTCATTATTATTCTTATGGGCATTAAATATTTATCCAGGAGGGCAGAGAAGAGAATGCCAGCTTTTCCTTTATTCTCATTCCTCTGAAGCTAGTTTTCCCCTGGAATCTTTCCTGCCATCTACCACTATTACCATTTTCAATCCTCTTTTCTCCGTCAGCAAGAATGAGAGGGTCTAAGTCACAGGAGTTCTCAAACTTTTTAAATAGGGGGCCAGTTCACTGTCCCTCAGACTGCTGGAGGGCCGGACTATAGTAAAAACAAAACCTTTGTTTTGTGGGCCTTTAAATAAAGAAACTTCATAGCCCTGGTGAGGGGGATAAACGTCCTCAGTGCTGCATCTGGCCCTCGGGCCATAGTTTGAGGACCCCTGCTCTAGGAGGCCAATTATGGGCCTGGTTGGGGAGTAAGATGCTAGGATCATCTCTTCATCCAGTAGCTGCCCAAAATAAATCTGAAGGGAATACCCTTGTCTCTGTTTCCTTCAGTTGCTCAAGAGAAGAAGTTAGAATTGATTTCAAAGCCTTCAGGGAAAGTCACAGTTTCCCCCACCCTGGATAAAAGGATCTAACTGAGAGTAACCTGCTACCCAGGAAGTAAATCTTTCCATCTAAACTGCAGGCCTTTCTGGATCCTAGGATCTTAGAACTCACCTCTCTCCTGTATTATATTAGAAGGATGAGGCTCAGCACCTGCAATATTTTCAGGTCAGATACTGTAGCAATATCAACACCTGGCATTTATATACTCCACCAACCACATTCACATCCATTTGCCTCATTGGCTCTTTTATTGCTTCTCAATAAGTGACTTTTATTCCCATTTTACAAATGAGCAAACTATGGAACAACAAGGTAAAGTCACTTGCCCAAAATCACCAAATTTGTTGGGACTAGAGAGAGGAGAGAGAGAGAGAAGGAGAGACCTTCAACCTCCTACAATCAATAAGCATCTATTAATTGCTTATTCTGGGCAGGCACTGAACACTGGAATATAGAATCAACACAGATTTTGTCCTCAAGGAGTTTACATTCATTTAAAATGTAACATGTTCACAGATAACTAAATAAATAAAGGTACATGCAGACACCAGCTCTTCCACATAACTAATTATGGGCAAATGATTTGACATCCTATAGCCTCAGTTTTCTGATATGTAAAATGAAGAAGTTGGATTCTATTACCTCTAATGTTTCTAGCCTATTTATCGCTAAATCTGTGATTCTAATGAGATTCAAGTGAGAGAATATGTATAAAATTTACAAATTTTAAAACATTGTCAACATCAGCTCTTGTTACAAAAATACAAATTATTGTTGTTTGTTCTTTGTTCTCAAAGAGTACCATGACATCAGGGATACTATGACATGCAAGTGAATTGGAATAAAGACTGTGCAAGGTCACCACCCTCACTTTATCCTCCAGAGTCATCTGGGGCAATGACCAGCTATTGGTCAAAATGACTGGGGAAATAGCAATGAAACAGGCCCTCCCTTCAAGGAGTTTATAATCTGCTGGAATTTGTAGTGCTTAGCCTACACTTGAGCCTCTCCACCAGCACCCAACCCTTGCTTCCCCCTGCCAGTCTCACTAGTTCAATCATCTTTCATTTCTCTCTAGAACAGGGACAGAAGGAGGATCTGGTGTGGGGGATGACCTGTTGATTGACCCCATTAGAGCTAATAAGCTCTGGTTTTGCTCACTTTTATTTCTATGGAGTTACGACCTATCCCATTTTTTTTTATATTTTGCCTTTGTAAATAAATTTGTTAAAAAAAAAAAAAAATTAACAGCTCCAAGGCAAAATAAATGCCTCAACACATTTACCTGATATGTGATCTTAGGCAAGTCAATTAATCTCTCTGGGCCTCAGTCTCTTCATCTGCAAAATGTGAGTAATTGTATGAAGTAACCTATAAAGATGCCTCCTAGCTGGAAATCTATGATCTAAGGATTACAGTAAAAGCCTAGGTTTGAACTAGTGATCTGGTTTGCCACTTACTAGCTTTATGACTGACTTCAGGCAAATTACTTTACTCCTTTGGGGGGAACTTGGTTTGTTCATCTATAATGCTTCAATGGTTCTAAAGATCTGTGATTTACTAGCAAGGCTTTTTGTTTATTTAGAGAATTCTAGGGAGTCAATTGAAAAAAAAACTAATTGAAATAATTAACAATCAACAAAGTTATAGGACAGAAAATAAGCCCACACAAATCACCTGCATTTTCTATGTATTATCAACAAAATCCAACAAGAAGAGATAAAAATTCTACTTAAAATAACTACAATACTGGCCTGCCATGACTTATATTGGAACTAGATGAACACAATGACAAGACACTCCTTATACAAATAAATATAGACCGGGGAAATAGTAATAGTTCATGGTAATCCATGATATAATGAAAATAACATTATTACCTAAGTTTATTCAATTCCAAACCAATCAAACTGCCAAAGGATTACTTCATAGGGATAGGGGAAAAAATAATAACAAAATTATTCTGGATTTAACTAATGGGAACATTCCCTCCAATGACACAAATCCCAACCCATCCATTCATTCCTGAATAGATTGTTGTCATGAATTGTTGTGATCAAAAAAAAAAATTAATCTGTCACTTGTATTGGGTGATAGGTCTCTTCGAACTTAGGCTAGTCAGTCTTCCCAGCTTCTAGGATCACGGCATAAACTTCAAGAATTCAGGATCAAGATGAGTTCCTTGCAAGGTCATTTTGTGATTTCCCCCCTAAATTTATAGTTTCCGTAATATAGAATAGCAGTCCTCAAACTTTTTGGTCTCAGAATCCCTTCACACTTTTAAAAATTATTTTAAATTGTGAAACAGCAAGATGATACAGTATATAAAACAGTGGGTCTGAAATCAGAAAAACATGAATTCAGATCTGAACTTAGATACAACCTAGCTGTCTGACCTGCCTCAGTTTCCTCAACTGTAACGTGTTTTGTTGTCATTCTGTCATTTTTAACCATGGCTTCGACAACCAAATTTTGGTGTATTTGCAGCTATACTGGAGCAGATTGCCATTTCCTTCTCTAGTTCATTTTTATAGATAAGGAAACTGAGGCAAACAGGGTAAAGTGGCTTGTTCAGGGTTACACAGTAGTAAGGATTTGAGACCAGATTTTAGTTCAGGAATATGAGATTTCCTGACTCCAGAACAAACACTATTTCACTGTCCTAATAATCACATCTACCTCGTATAAGGTAATGAGATAATAATTGTAAAATATGGCATATAGGAGGGGTTTAAGAAATGTTTGTTTTCTTCCTTATTTAAGACCTTTTTCTATTACTATTTACTGTATTAAAAATCAAAATGTCTTAGTATTATTATGAAATGGGTCTTAGAAACTCCTAGGGGTCCCTGGACCATACTTTGAAAACTGCTGGGTAAAAGAAATTCTTGATATCTAAATTTATCACACACACACACACACACACACACCCCTCTGGACTGCCTGGTGTCAATTAAGTGATCTCTAAGAGTCACATAGTTAGGTAGCACTTGAACCAGGATCTTCCAGACTTTAAACTTCACTTTCTAGTCTTCTATCTCTCTCATCTGTATTTTTGCCCGTTATAAGATCTGGGACTTTGACAGTGTAGGGAGCCCACAATGTGGAACTCCCTCTGCCAAATACAACAGTATTTACTAGAGAATTGCCTGCAGCACACCGGGAAGTTAAATGCTCTGGCTCACATAGCCAGTATGTGTCAAAGAAAACTTCCCCCAGTTCTCAAAGAGGAATCATTTAGGATCCAAAGAGATAAAAGATTGAAAAGTTAATGTTTAGAAGATTGTAAAAGGAATATATAGAATATAAGGAGGAATATAAGGAAAACAGAATAGGACTAGAATTCAGAACACTGAGAATCCCTACCTGTTGCTCAGGAATGGCAAAAATTCCTTCTTTTTGCCAGGCTCCAGGAGATGGGCCAGAATGGGAGATGGGAAGGGTTTCAGTCTCACAGGACATTTGACAAAGGCACACTCTTTACAAGCCCTGCCCTCTCTGAGCTCCTCAGAGAGCTAGGCAAACGGCTGCCTGTTATAGCATCCCAACACCCCCTACCCCTACCATTACTCTTTTGTTGGAGTAATGGGAACAAGTAGAAGGTAAAAATACTGGGTGAGTGGAAGGAGACACAAAAAACTGTCAGAGGGAGAGAGGGAGGGAGGAAGGGGGAACTGCATGTGAAATGACCCCCATCCACCCTCCAGGCAAGTCTTGCCTCATTCCTAAATCAGGGGAAGAGAGATGGGGAAAGAAAGAAAGGAGGTATGGCCAGACAAGACAGGAGGAAAAGGGGGATTGGGGAGGGGAGAACAAAGAGATAGAAATAGACAGAGAGACACAAAGTCATCTCTTATTAAAGGAGAAAGAGGAGAGGAGAGCTTTTCAGAGAAAAGATTTCCTCTCCCAGATCTGTAACACTTCCCTCCCCTCAATCCTAGTTCCCTCTACTTTTAAATCCCATTCTGGCACTCTCTCAGCATAGCCAAGCAAAATTCAAAAGGGGAACATTGGGATGGAAAGTATTTTCCACTCTAAATTACCAATTATTTTCTGAAATATTCAGCACTGATCTGTCTATTCAGGTATATGCAAAAGTATTTCCGGATGCAACTTTGTTACTCATTCTTCCTTCTCTTTTCTCTGTAACTCTTTTTCTTTCCTCTCTTCCCTCCTCTCTCTCTCTCTGAATCTCTGAGTCTGTCTCTGTCTCTGTCTCTGTCTGTCCTCTTTCATTCTCTCTCTCTCTCTCTCTCTCTCTCTCTCTCTCTCTCTCTCTCTCTCTCTCCATTTTTCCTATTCTAGTTTCTTTACCTCTCTCCTTTTTCTCTCCTGCTCCTTTGACAAAAATAGAGTAAAGAGAAAGTCAGGGAACAGGAGAAGGGAAAGAAGGAAAGAGAAAAGGGCTTCAGAGAAGAGAGCTCTGAAGCAAATCAAGGGGCTTGAATCCCAGCTCCATTGTTTAACTAGGTCAACAATTACAAGATTAAGATCTAGGTGAAAAATTAGATATCACCTTGTCCATCCACCTGTGAAGAAAGTAAATGAACCCTAGTATACTACTGTGAGTTTTGGGAAAACTGTTCTCCCCAGATAAAGTAATTTCTGAGCTCAAGGAAATGGAGCTTTGCTACTAGCAACAACAGGGTGAACGAGAATTATTCTACTTTAAAAGGGGCCTTCACCATCTTAGAGATTTCCTGCCAATATAGGGAATACAGATAAGACTAACCTCAAAGAAATGAATTTCCCCCAGGAGCAAGGCTGATATTTAGCAACTCCCCAGACCTTAAGGTTTGCACAATTCCCCATTTCCTTTTCGGCTGAGGAATGCCAGTGATTGGTTTTATATTCTAAGCAACCTACAAAGTTACAAAATCCCAAAATTTACCCTAAAAATCTGAAGCTGCAGCTAGCCCAAGCCATCTTCCTTAGTACACTAAAAAATTTCTTTTCCTTTCAGTTTGACTACTCATTTTTTGACTGCCAGTCAAGGTAATTAGTACTTACTTCCTAGAGTTGTTGAGAGGTGCCTGGTACATAGTAGGTACTAAATAAATAATTGTTTCCTTCTAGTGTTACAGGTAGAGTAGTGGGTAAGACTCTCTCTGGACTTCAGAGGAACTTAGGTGGGGAAACTCTCACGACACACCTCATTTTTATAGGCAAGGCTAAGGTTTCTGTAGTGAATGAAGACAAGTCATTTCATTTCTAGGAACTAAGCAGAGGGACCTTAGAAGTGGATTCTTTCTAGTTCTAAGTCTGATGAGTCCACGACTGGAAAGTTATCTCATCCATACCTCTGCCTCCAAGCTGAATTCTACCTACCTACTGAGCTGAGCATCTACCCATTCTTAAACATCCCCATCTCAGGAAATTAGAAATCTGAACAGTAGGGCTTGATCTCTTCAATTTGTGAAATCCTGCACTGTATCCCAATGTTAATTTTTTATACTGAACTAGTTTTCTTTTGTTGTTGTTGTTTTTTTAATTATCACATAGCCAGTTTGAACCCAAACTGAACCTGTTTATTTCTGTCTTAGTTAATACGTATACATGTACTACATATACATAATACATATACATGTAATCCAGAAGTAGGGACAGTTCAGGTGGAAAGAAAATTGGGTTTGAAATAGAGAAATCTCTATTTCACAAGAGTTCAAAAAATCACCACAGAATAGGAAAAGATCTGGGATTTGAATATAATAGTATGAATCAACATTTCAACAAAGCAATCATGATGTCCAGAAAGATGATGGTTATTGAGTCTTGACTTTGTTCTGTGACAATAGAGGATAATGGAGTCAAAGGACCTCGATTTGAATCCTCAATGCTATATTCCTCATATATGAGGTTGAGCAAATAGGTAAATTTCCCTAAACTTCAACTTCTTTATTTATAAAGTGAGGGGGCCAGACCAGATGATTTCAAAGTCCCTATCCAGCTCTAAGTCTACAATCCTGTGAGTCTATAATCTGGAAGTCAATTCTAGGTATCACATTTTAGGAGAATCCTGGACAAACTGAATTACTTCTAATAATAATAGCATTTATATAGGGTAGCCAAGTGATGTAGTGAACAGAGTGTTGGATCTAGAAATAAGGAACTTCCTAAATTCCAAACTGGTCTCAGATCCTTACTGGATGTGCAATCCTGGACAAGTCATTTAACTGTGTTTGCCTCGGTTTCTTCATTTATAAAATGAGCTGGAGAAGGAAATAGCAAATCATTCCTGCATCTTTTCTAAAAAAACCCCAAATAGAGACAAAAAGAGCCAGACACAATGGAACAACAAGAAACATTTAATATAACATTTTGAGGTTTGCAAAGCACTTTACAAATATTATTTTATTCTCACAGCAAGTCTGTGAAGTAGATGTTATTATTCTCCCCATTATATAGATCAGGAAACTGAGATAAACAGACTAAGGGACTTACCCAGGGTCACACAGCTAGTTATTGTCTGAAGCAAGAGTCAAAATCAGGTCTTCCTGAGTTCTAAATTCTGACTCCCAGTCCAGTGCTCTAACCAGTGTACCACCTAAGCTGTCCCATCACACCAAAATAGGACCAACTAAAACACTGGGAATGTTTAGATTAAAGTAAAAATGCCTTACGGGAATTATAACAGCTGAATCCCAGATGTGTTCTTCCAGTCAGAGTAAGAAAAAGCAGCTTGACTGCCAGAAGGAAAAGTCCCAAGAAACAGCCATCCACCTCTGCCTTCTGAGGATCTGCCTTTCCTCTAGAGGATGGAGCATTAAAGACTAGGAATAGCCTCTTTTCTACTGACAATCAGGACCCACCTACCTAACTGGATTCCTAGCTCTACTGAGCCTTCTTTTCCCTAAATTCCACATTCTATCTTCTACCTCTGTCCAAATATATCTCCCCAAATCTGTAAGACACACATTCCTCCCCTCTGCCTCTCAGAATCCTGGTCTTCCTCAGTTCAGGTGCCATGTTCTCTAGGAAGCCTTCCTGGATTGCCTTTGGGTTGTTAATGTCCTTTCCTTTCTCAACTGGCCTTTTTATCATTTGTACAGGAGAGAGCTCAAGCTCTTTGAACATAGGGCTTTTTGTGTCTTTGCATCTCAAGCCCCACCACAGTGCCTTGTACATGAGAGGTGCTTTAAAAATGTCTGTCAATTAGAATGTAGTCCTTGAAGAGATTTCAGGTTGAAGAGAAAGATTTTAGCCATACACTGGCTATATGACTCCAGGCAAGTCACAAGCTCTAAGTGAGCAGACAACTTTAGATTATAAACAAGATGCAAACCAGTATTAGTGGGTGGATTTTCCTCCTCTGGAAGTACCCTAAACCAATGAAATCATAGGTGTAGACCCCATGGCATAGGAGCAATGGGTAGAAACTACAAGGAGGTGAATTTAAGCTTGACACTCAGAAAAACTTCTTAACAATTCGAGGTGCCCCAAAGAGTCCAAAAGTGAGATATAGTTGAGATGTGCAAGATGAGGCTGAAGGAACCCCTTGTTAGGATAAGTAGCAGGGATTCTTATTTAGGAAAAAGTATGAGATGAACAATGAAGTTTCCTTTAGTCTAAGATGCCGTGACTCTGTAACCAAGAGAAACCACTTAATGTAAGCTTCAGTTTCCTTATCCATAAAAGTCTGGCAAGAATGCTTACACTTTCTATGCCACAAGTTGTTAGGATTAAAGAACTCTCTGAATGTGAGACATTATTCAATTGATTATAATATGATAATCATCACCTTATGTAGTTATAATTTGTTTTATTATAATATTATATACTTATAAGATATTATAATTAATTTAATCAACCAATTATTAAGCATCTACTGTATTATGAGTAGAATTATTTTATAACATTACAATGTTTATTTCTTGTTATTCAGTCACATCCAACTCTCTCTGAGTCCATTTGGGATTCTCTTGACAAAGACACTATAGTAGTTTGTCATTTCCTTCTCCAGCTCATTTTACAAATGAGGAAACTGAGACAAACAAGATTAAGTGACTTGTCTAAGGTCATACACCTAGAAATTGAGGCTGAATTTGAACTCATGAAGATGAGTCTTCCTGATTCCAAGCCCAGTGCTCATCCACTGGGTCATATTAAATATTTTAATATTTAAATATTTTATATATTTATAATAATATTATATAATAAATTTTTATTATAGCTTTAGAATATAACTATTCTGGTAATTGGTTCATCCAATCAACTAATTATTAAGCAACTCTTATGTCAGAATTATTTTATTCTACAATAAAAATCATTTTATTATAGTTTTACACTATATAACTATTCTTATAATTGATTCACTCAATCAATTCATTATTTTTACCTACTATGTTATAATTATAATTCTTTTATTGTATAATAAAATTTATACTATTATAATTTTATAATATATAACTGTTCTTATAATTTATTCACTCAATTAATTAATTATTAAGCACCTACCATATTATAAAGTGACTACTTATGAGAAAGCGTCCTAATGGTTAGAATGCTAGAGTTGTTCTCATGAAGAACTGAGACTCCTAACTTCAGACATTCTTAGTCTCAAAATTTCTCCATCTATAATATAAAGATAATGATAGCACCATCTCACAGAGTTGTGCAAGAATCAAATAAGAATGTATGCAAACCGATTTGCAAAGCTTAAATGCTCGTAAAAATTCTAGCTTTTATTATGTAACTTTGCAAGCTTTAAAGTGCCATATAATTAGCTGTTATCATCCATTGGAATCCAGGCTCCTGGTGGGCAAAGACTGCATAAAACTTTTCCAGGTATTCTCAGTATTTAGCATAGTACCTAAAACATAGTAAACTCTTAATAAAATCTTGTTGATTGATTGACTGATTGATATATAAGGCACTGTGATGAGCCCTGAAGACACAAAGATGAAAAATGACCTAATCCTCCCAATAGAGGGCCTTGCAATCTAATAAGGAGGATGTGACATGTGCACAAATCAATAGGAAGATACACAGTGGAATGTGATAAAAGCAAAGGAGAGATTCAAACAAAATGCTTTTGAAAAATTTTGAGAAGGAAGTAATCACTTTGAATATATCACATCATGGTGGTGGGTAAAAAGCAATGTGTGTAAAGGTAGACAGAAGCCTTGGGCTAGAGTTTCTTCCTTGGACAAATTATTCAATTCCTCTTGCCTCATCTGTGAAATGAGGGTGACCAGGTGGGAAGTCAAACTAGATGGTCCTTTCCAGCTCTAAATTCTCTGATTCAGGTTCTCCTTTCAACTGGGGGCAATCAGGGAAGGCTTCCCAGAGGCCTGAGCAGGATGTAAATCTTAAAAGAAAAAGATTTGAACAGGCAGAGGACCCAGTATGTTTTAATCATGCTGGGCAGGCTTGTTTAAGAAGCTTTGCACAAAAAGCAGCCTTTCTCAAATATTTTGGTGCCAGGACTTCTTTTGTATTCTTAAAAATTATTGAGACCCTAAAAGTTTGGGTCATATCTATTGATATTTAATTTTTTTTCTTGGTGAATGTCTATTATTTCCTATCTCTTTTCTTTCAATATTTAACTGTGTGTTGTTGTTCAGTCATTGTCAATTTTTCATGACCCCATTTGGAGTTTTCTTGACAAAGATATTGGAATGATTTGCCATTTCCTTCTCTAGCTCATTTTATAGATGAGGAAACTGAGGCAAAACAAGGTGACTTTTCCACACAGTGTCTGAAGCTGCATTTTAACACAAGTCTTCCTGACTCCAAACCCAGCACCATCTAGCTATTCATGATATTTAACTATTAGACATTAAAATGTCTTAGTATTATTATGAAAATTGTTTTGACCTCTAAAACACCCTGAAAGGATCTCCTTTATTATTTCCTTTAAAACTACTTCAGCACCCCTTCTTTCTACTTAAGTTTTTTAAATTCCCTCCTCCTATAAATTCACTATATATTGATTTTGTTTATGCTTATTTACATAAGTAGCATGATCAATTTAGAACTGGGAAAAACTTGGTTATCAAACCAAGCCCTAGTTTACAGATAACTAAAACCCACAGCCGATAAATGCTTGAGGCAGGATTTGAATCTAGGTCTTCCTGATTCTATTGCTCCATTGATAAAGTGAAACCTACTTGAGGGAAGGGATTATTTCATTTTTTGTCATGGTCTCCCAGTTTAGTGCAGTACTAAATAATTTACTAAATAACTATTAATCAATGCATCAGATATTAGAATTAGAGAGGTTTCTGAGGACATTTAGTCCAAGTTCTTCATTTTATAGTTTCAGGAAACTGAAGCAAAGGGAAATTAAGAGACTTGCCCAGGGCCATATATGTAGTAATGGTGGGAAGTGATTCACCCAGGATCACACAGCTGGGATTTGAACACAGCTCTCTCTCCTAAATCCTTTGTTCTTCCTAAGTTACTCTCCTTTCCTGGAGGGTCCTCTAAGAGTCACCCACCCTAGCTAACAATGCCTGTAATAGGAAAATGGGCTCAAAGTTCTGATCTGGGATGCCATTTCCATATCAAGCTAAAGAACTTTCCTTCCTTCCCTTCCTCCCTCCCTCCCAGACAGTGGAGACAAGGACTTCTCCAACTCCAGCACATTTGTCAAGCTACTGTGACCCAAGACAGAGGGTCCAGATGAGCAGCATTGTCTGAAGGATGAGGTGTAGGAAAGGGTCTGAGGGAAAGAAGCAGCCTAAAGCAAAGGAGGAGACCAAGGGAGGGAATTGGACATCTGCATTGTAGAAAGTAAGAGCCTGTGGGAGTTCGCAGAAAATGAAAACCAGTCAGAAGTGATAAGATTCCAGTCCCAGAGAAACCTGGGAAAACTATATAAAACTAGTGCAGAGCAAGAAGAACCAAGAGGAAACTTTGTACTCTTAACACTGTAATAATGAACAATTTTGAAAGATTTAAGAACATTGATCAACAAAATGATCAGCCTTGATTCCAGAAGAGCAATGATAAAGAATACTGACTATCCACCTGCTGACAATTAGGCAGAATGAAAGACATAATTTTTGACACAGCCAACATGGGAATCTGTTTTGCTTGACTATACATATGTGTCACAAGGATTTTTGTTTTTATTTATCTCTTTATTTTTCATGAGTGAGAGATTTGGGAAGGAAAGAAAATAAATGTTTCTTAATTTTTTTTAAGGTATCTAGGTAGCACAAGAAATAGAACACAAGGCCTAAACTCAGGAAGATCTGAATTCAAATCTAGTTTTAGACACTTAGCAGCTGTATGATCCTGAGCAAGTCACTTAACCTTGTTTGCCTCGGTTTCCTCATCTGTAAAATAAGCTAAAAAAGAAAATGGCAAACCTTTTGTTCCAATATCTTTGCCAAGAAAACTCATAATGGGAGCATAAAGAGTCAGGACTGAACGACAAAAAAAAATTTAATCAGAACATATAATCAGTACAGAGAGATCACTTCATTCTTTTTTTCCAGGGTGGCCACTGCTATATGACACAGGGTGCTGCCAAACCAAACTTGGGGCTATCTTCAGTTAAATAGCAACAGTAACTTACATTTCCATAATGTTTTAAATCTTTATAAAATGTTATCCCATGGCAACCTCATGAGATAGCTAATAGTCAGCATTAGGATCCTGATTTTACAGATAAGGAAACTGAGGGTCAAAATGATCAAAATGGCCTATTTGTAGTCACACAGCTGTTATACTTGAACTACCTGAGGGCAGGGGTTATTTCATTTTTGAGCTAGGATTTGAACCCAGGGCTTCTGACTCCAACAATCTTTCTAAGTCATGTTGTTATACAAGCAGGCTTTTGTAGGTTGTTTGGGGATTTACCTCCTATTTCTGACCATGTTTAAATATATAGTTTTTAGGTTTCATATAACTTTCATTTCCTTCCCTACATATCCTTCCCTATTCCCTAAACATAGAGCTATAGACATGTAACAAAAAAAGGAAAACAAAAAAAAAAAAAAAAAAAAAAGCAATTCAGCAAAAATAAGCAATATATGAACTCAGACTGACTGAAGGGGCAAGGCTCCCTACCCATAGTCCCTCACTTCTGCAGAGAAGGAAGAGATGCAATTTTCTCTCCTCTCTCCTCTGGGGCCATTATGATAGTGTAGGATTCTGATAATGTTTTTAGAGAGGAAATCTAGTATAGTGTCAAGAAGGGACTGGGTGACTGTGAGGAAAGGACTTGTGAAAGCCGGGAGTGCTATAGAAAACAAGAGCTGTCTCAAGCATGCTCGGAGTTTCAGACAACAGACCTGCTGACAGACTTTTGCAACACTCCCTGTTCTAAGTGAAGCTCACAGAATCCAGAGTTGGAAGGGACCTCAGAGTCTGCTTATTATGGCCAATCTCCCTTCCACATGACAGCCCTTCCCCCCTTCAAAGACAACTTATCACGGTCCCCCTGAGTCTCCTCTGCTCCAGACTAATTATTTAATCACTCCTATTTCCTTCTGTCAATCTTCCCACGGAGAGTTTTCCAGACCCATCCCTATCTTGAGTGCTCTACTCTGGGCATGTTTCAGATTATATGGCTCCTCTTAAAACCTGCATCTGCCTGGGATGCACTTCCCCCTGTCCGGTTCCAGTGCCCCTGCTAACCCCAGTTTGATGGCTTACTTTCTTTCTCCTACGAGAAGAGAACCAGGACGCTGACCTAGAAATATGTACAGCATGATTCCTCCTAGGGACTCATTCAAATCTATAGATTAGGGGAAAAGACAGAGGTGAAATGTAAGTATTCTCAAGGTATGGGGGACAGTCAGACAGCTAGTGCAAAACAAGGCTTGGAGATGTAAAAGTATGTTTGAAAGCAGAAAGAAGGCCAGTTGACCATGGACAACAGAGTCTGAAGATAGGGTAATGTAGAATAAAGTTCTCATGTAGGTTGGGGACAGATGTAAAGGACGTTAAAAGCCAGAGTAACTTACATTTTGTTCTAAAAGTAATAGGGAGCCCAAGTAGTTTACTGAGTACAAAAATGTCAGATCTTCCTGTTAGTGTCCTCTGAAGCTTAGTTTTTATTAACAGTTCCTCTATAAAATGAAGATAACTTTCGCTGCCTACCTTACAGAGTTATTGTAGATGGAGTCCTTCAAACGTTATAAAAGTGCAAATTATTATTAATATAGTATTATATACTATACTAAGAAGTGCCCCCACTGATTAGCTGGGGACACACAGCATGGGATTACTAGTTCTTGGAGCCTATGTACCACTCCCTCTTCCCTCACCTGTTTAGAACAGAAAAAGCCTTAATTCTCCTCTACTTATCTCCAAAGAATTTTTTGTGGATTTTATGGTGTGGGAGTGGGGAAAGGAGGGAGCAAGGAATAACCTCCAATGATCTCACACACACACACAATATCTTTCCACCCCCCACCCCAGGATTTAACACAGTGCCTAAGGCACACAGTAGCAATGAAATAAAAGCTTATTAGCTAGACTTGACTTTTCCTTAAACAAGTGGGAAAAACAAAAACTTCATCTAGATATTAATATCAGGTTCTGGTAAGAAAAAAATGAAATAGATTTAAACAATGCTTCAGAAAAAAAAACCAGGGTATGGTGACTTGGGGTAGAGGGCTGGGGATCCAGGGAAATAGAAGAAAAATGAAGAGATAGATAGAAGGATATCAGGATGATAGACATTCCTATGGTCACTGGGGCATCTAACTACCTAAATGGGCATTCCATTGGTTACTTTATACAAGTTAGGATGGGTCTGTTTTTTACATACTTCCATAGAAATTATGGTGAGATAATTTCAGTTTAATATAAGAATGAATTTTCTAACAACTGGAGATGTCCTAACATGGAATGGGCTTTTCTGTTCTGTAATGAGTCATCCATTGCTGATAGTCAATCAATCACCTTTAAGAGATATGTAGAAGGATTCTTTTCCTAAGTTAGAGATTAGTCTAGATCAAAATTTCTTAACCTGTCTGGTGAAACCTATAGACTGCTTCTCAGAATGATGTTTTTAAAATGCATAAAAACAAACATAGGATTATGAAGGAAAACAAACATTCATAAAAATAATAATATAATAAAGATCTCTTTTTTTCCATCCAAATGTACTGACCTCCTTAGCTCTATCCACTAATTCTGTGGGATTAAGAACTCTCATTTGGATGTTCTCCAAATAAAGGGTATATCTAGGATTCTATAATACATTCCAATTCAGAGATTCTATTGTTCTGGGGGGGCGGGGTGGTAAAAAAGTGAAAATAAAACAAAGGAGCAGGAGAGGGACTGGCAATCAGGACTGAGCTCTGCCACTCATCTGCCACCAATATGCCATTCCATATGCATGGGAAGGTCATTTGGTCCCCCTTGCCTACCTTCCCCTCACCACCTGCCATTTCGCTGGACATCTGAAATCAAGAACTAGGCAAGATAAACTAACATATCTACTATCTTCTAGGATTCTCAAGTTGTTTCATTTAGTTTGAGTCCTACCTTCCCCACATCCCTGATAGTTTCTTGAAGGCAAGAACCAGCTCTTGTACTTCTCCAGTATCTCCAAATATATCTTGTTTGGATATCCCCCTGGGCCTCTAGCACCTAACACAATACTGGCTACCTAGTAGGTTATTGATGAACTCTTAAAGCTCTCATCAGGAATGATGACCACGCTATGCTACCCACTTCGTGACAAAGAAATTATAGGCTCAACTTGCAGGAATAAGTCATGCATTTCTGGACGTGGCTAATAATGAAATTTGGTTTTGCCTGACTCTTTATATATGTTATGAGGATTTTGTTTTTTCTTTTTCCCCTAATGGGAAAGAAAACAAATGCTTGTTAATTGATAAATAAAATTAAAAAGTTCAAATAAAAATAAAAAAACTTAAGATCTTTGTTCTCCCATATCTCTTATAAATGTCATTTATGTCCCTGGCCCATATCCATCATCAGGGTCACAAACAACCTTCCTCCTAAGTGGCGTAGGGAAGACAATTCTAGAGACAAAGTTTCCTCCCTTTCCCCCATTCTAAAAAGAACGCCTGAAAGAGGGGGTGCTCAACAGTGAGAGAAGAGGTTTGGGCTGCCAGCCCCTCTGAGAAAAGGCCCTCAAAGTAGCAGCTGTCACTTTTAGCCGATTTCTTGTATCCTTAGGACAGCTAGATGGCACCACAGTGACAGAGGGCTGAGCCTGGAGGCACTTATCTATCTCCTGAGTTCAAATCCAGCTGCAGACATTTCCTAGCTGTGTGGCTCTAGACAAGTAAACTTCACCCTATTTGCCTCGGTTTCCTCATTTATGAAGTGATCTAGAGAAGGAAATGGCAAACCAGTATCTTTGCCAAGAAAACCTCCAAGAGTTGGACATGACTAAAAAAACTGACCAGTAACAATAAATCACATCCTTCCCTGAGAATAGTTTGTAAGAGAGAAGATTTCTGAAGATCTGAAAGCCAAGTTAGGGAGAAACTATGGAATCCAGAAAGGGCAAAGGAAAGGAGGGGGCCGTTAGTCAAAACCCAACTGAGACAATTTTATAATTGGAGTAGGGGGTGATCAAAGAGGAGTATGGAAAAGAGTTCTCCCTGAGAACTCTAGAAAAGGCACTTCTGGGTTTCCATAAAACCCTGCCAGAAGTGGCTCAGCAAAACTGAGGAGCGGATCTGTCCCCCCCCTCCCCCCAGCTCCACATCTTCATCACTGCAGGCAGCTGGGACTTTTCACTGATCCCCACTATTCAACCCCACTAATGTACTTCTCCCCCCCCCCAATATATGATCCCAAAACAGGTAACTCCTCTGAGTCTGAACTCACTCCCCACAAAAGAGAAGTCTTATGTTTATTATTAAACAATCCCATTGATGTGACAATGGATGTCAAGGGGTAAATGGGTTCCCACCAACTTCTGGTAATATATTTCCATTTTAAAAGAGGCTTTCTGGAGACAACATGCCTTAACCCTAAATAATATCTCTAGAAGCAGCTTGGTGGCACAATGACTAGGGCACCATCCCTGGAGCCAGCTGAAGTTTAAATCTGGCCTCAGTCATTTGACACCTAACTATATGATTCTGGACAAGTTATTTAATCCCTATTGCCTCACCCTCCAAAAAAAATGAATAAGAATATAAGGGAGAATTTGAGAGATACCTCTGTAAATAGCTATGATTCCGAGATTCAAATTCACTCTGGGTGAATTTTATATACTACTCATCCACCATTCTCTTTTCTCTCTCTCTGGGTTTCTGTCTCTTTGTCTCTACCTATCTGTGTGTGTGTGTGTGTGTGTGTGTGTTTGTTGCTGTTTCTCTCTCTCTCTCTCTCTCTCTGTCTCTGTCTCTCTCTGTATCTCTCTGTCTCTCTGTCTCTGTCTCTCTCTCCGTCTCTGTCTCTCTCTTTCTCTCTCTCTGTCTCTCTTCCTCTCTGTCTCTTGCTGTCTCTGTCCATCTCTCTGTCTCTGTTTCTGTGTGTATGTCTCTGTCTGTCTCTCTCTCCTGTCTCTCTCCTCTCCCTCCCCTTCCTTCACTTTCTCTTTCCCTATTTCTCTCCCCTTCTTGTCTCTTTCTCTCTTTCCATTTCTTTCTGTCTGTCTTTCTCTCTCTCCAGACAAAACCAGTCCCAGTCCCACAGATGAGAGAACGCACTGCTCTGAAGGTAAGCCAGAAATCAGATGGTGATGGGGGATGTCTATAACATCCACATCAGCCCTGAGCTGCTCCTCCCTCAAGAAGAGAGGCTTTCAAAGTCGAGACAGGATTGGTGATCTCTAACACCCATCTCCCCGTCCATTTGTCCCTCAGAGGCACTTAGCATTGAGCTGTGTTCAGAGTAGGAACTCAATAATGGCTATTAATAAGTATTTGTTGAATGAATGAATGATTTTTTTTTACTTTAATAATGCTGGAAATTAAAGATGGAAGGGGGGCACTTTGTCAGCTCCCCAATACCAATTCTCCAAATTGAAATGGCTCTGCCCGGTCAAATCTTCCCAGTCCTTCAGGACCCAGCCAAAGTTCCACTGCCTTCATTAAGTCTTCCATGACCTCAGAGCTCACCAGAACCAGAATTAGGGTGGAGTGACCCAGAGGGTTTACATGTTGCCCTGGAGAGTGTGCTCGTGGCCACCAAAACCCCTGTTCACTGGGCTGTGGACTGGCTCCTAATGCCTCATCCCAAGATTATCTTTCCTCACACACCCTGTGTATCCTCATATCATTTTGGGTCAGATATCCTCTGTAATCTTCTGCCAGCTCCAAACCCCTTCAACAGATTTTGTCATAAGTGAAAAAAAATTCCTAGTTATATTTCTGTAGCTCACAGTAATCATTCCCTCCTTGAAAAGTCGCTAGCTGCCCTTTATATACATATATACACAATATACATTTTATATGTGTGTATATATACATATACACACATACATATATAGTATATGTGTATACATACACTTCTTATATACATGTATGTATGTACACATATGCATCTTATTGTGTGCATGTATGCATATATACACATGCATCTACATTATATACATGTGAATCTTATTGTACCTATACACACATGCATACATACACATGTATGTATCTATATGCACACATAAATACACACCTACACATCATATACATACTCATCTTATATGTGTATAACCACATATATACATGCATGTGGGTACATGCATGTTTTGCATGCATGCATTGATAAGCATGTACATGTGTGTTGTTCATATGAATGTATGTATGTATGCACACATTTGCATATATATGTGTGCATATTTCTTCCCAATTAAATGTGAACTTCCTGAAGATAAGGACTAATCTCATACTATTTTGTAACCCTTTCCACAGCAGACTACATAGTGTGCTATATATTCTGCTACAGTAGAAGAACCATTTGATTAAAAAAAGGAATTATGCATTTATTAAGTGCCCATCACGTGCCAAGCACTGTAGTAAAGACTTTATATATATTATCTCATTTGATGCTCACAACAGACCTAAGAGATAAGTGTTATATCAACCCCATTTTACAATTGAGGAAACTGAGGTAACTAGAAGTTAAAGGTCTTGCTCAGGGTCACATAGCTGGTAAATGTCAGAGGTCAAATTTGAATTCAGGCCTTCCTAACTCTAGATCTAAGGCTTTATTCACTGTCCTACCGTGACTGCTGCTGGCACATGTCAGGTAAGCTGAACTCTAGCTTGCCTCTGTCACAAACTTAATTTCTCCTTTCTAGGTCTCAGTTTTCCCCTCTAGACAACCAAAGGGTTCAGATAAGATGATCAAAGCCCCCTCCAGCTCTTAACATTCTAAGTTCACTGAATTTGATCTCATTTTGCATTGACCATAGCAGGTGTTTGGGGAGTAGGGAGAGGAATTATCAGTGAGTGGAAATAGAGGAAACATGAGGCAGAGGCAAAAAATAAAAAATTAAAATGGGGGCCCTGAAGAAAGGCACAATCCAAGACTGAATTTTCCTAGAAATTTGCAAATGCATGTAGTTCACCCTTAATTTTCAGATTGTGTGTGTGTGTGTGCACACCCACATGCCATACAAGGACTCCTAAGCCTGATAGCTTGGACAGGACCAAGGGGATTCATCCAAACTGCTCCCATTAGACACAAAGAGACTCTGGGTTTCTCAGTATGGCCTTTTCCTCAATCAACCCCTTCAAGGCCTCCCCGACCTCCAGTCCCACACAGACACATTGAAATTAGGGCTGCAG